>NW_026088275.1:0-15215 GCF_022539395.1 Myiozetetes cayanensis
GAGATTTGATGGAAAACCTGGGAACTGTGATTAAGTTTGAAAAAGGTAAACTTGAATTTCAGGTAACAATTAATAGCAGCCTTGACTTTGGTCCTGAGCTGCATAAAGCCAGAGTAAAACAATCCAAATATCAGTCAAATTTTAGATGGAGTCTATTCCTTGGTATGGGCTACAGATGTACCCAGTAAATCAAAAAAGGCAACTCCTATTCAGATAGAATTATTACTAGGAGCAATGCCAGTAATCAGGAAACAATATCCATTGAGGTTAGAAGGCAGAAAAGGAACTGAAGCAATAAGTGGAACCTTTTGAAGTTGGGACTTCTAATAGAATATGAATCAGACTTTAACACCCCAATTCTCCCAGTTAAGAAACCAACTGGAACTTATAGACTAGTTCAGGATTTAAGCGGAGTAAATGAGATACCTAAAACCTTATACCCCGTGGTAACAAATCCCTATACACTTCTAACAAAATTGAGAGATAATTTGATTTGATTCACAGTGTTAGATTTAAAAGATGCCTTTTTCTGTCTACCCCGAGCTCAGGAAAGTCAAGAGATTTTTGCTTTGGAGTGGGAATCTGTCCATAGTGGGAGAAAGATGCAATGAAGTTGGACAGTCTTCCCACAGAAATTTCAAAATAGTCCCACTTTGTTCAGTGACCAGCAAGTCCAAGAGCTGGAACAATGGCAACAGCCACCGGCGGATGGCGTTCTTCTACAATATGGAGATGACTTGTTAATAGCGACTGGAACAGAAGAAGTGAGTGTGCAGTGGACAATCTCTCTTTGAAACTCCTTGGGTTTAAACGGTTCCCGAGTTTCCCAACAGAAAGCACGGTTGGTGCAAGAGAAAGTGGTGTACCTGGGGTATGAAGTCTCTGGTGGGCAATGTTCCCTGGGAACAGCAAGAAAGGAAGCATCTGCCAGACACCAAGCCCAGAAACAGGGGGAGATCTCCAAGCCTTCCTAGGAATGACAGGTTGGTGTAGTTTATGGCTCTATCAGTAGGGACGACTTGTAAAGCCTTTCTATGACCTGCTGAAAAGAACCCAAAAGAACATCCTGTGGAGCCCTGAGACAGACGAGGCCTTCAAAGGCCTGAAGCGGGAGCTCAGGAGGGCTCCGGCATTGGCTTTGCCTGACGGGACGAAGCCCCTTTGGTTGTTGTGCCATGAACGTCAAGGAATGGCTTTGGGGGTCTTGGGCCACCAAGCATGTCCCCATCATGTCACCAATGGCAGTGATGTCCCTGTGACATCACGGCTGTCCCTTTGTTGTCAACAGTCTCCTGTGACGTCACTGGTCCCCAGTGATGTCACTCATCTCCCTGTGATGTCACCACTGTCCCCTTTGATGTCAACAATCATCCCGAGGATGTCACTGGTGTCACTGTGATGTCGTCACTGGTGTCACTGTGATGTCACCCTTGTCCTTGTGAAGTCACTGAAGTCCCCTGTGATGTCGCCAATGTCCCTATGACATCAGGGTTGTCCCTTTGTTGTCAACACTCCCCTGTGATTTCTCTGGTCCCCAGTGATGTCAATGACATCCCTGTGATGGCACCACTGTCCCCTATGATGTCACCAGTGTCCTAGGTGATGTCACTGGTGTCACTGTGATGTCACCCATGTTGTTGTTATGTCAGTGATGTCCCTGTGACATCACAGCTGTCCCTTTGTTTTCAACACTCTTTTGTGATGTCACTGGTACCCAATGATGTCACCCATGTTCCTGTGATGTCACCAATATCCCCATTGAGGTCACTGATGTCTCTTTAATGTCAGCCATGTACTTGTGATGTCACCGATGTCCCTGTGACATCACAGCTCTCTCTTTGTTTTCACCAATCTCCTGTGATGACACTCAGCCCCAATGATGTCAACAATGTCCATTTCATTAGCATCAGGGTTAGGGTTACGGTTTGGATTAGATATAGGCTTAGGTTTTAGGATTAAGGATAGGGTTTATGGTTTAGGGTTTAGGGTTTGGGCTTGGGTTAGGTTCAAGGGTTATGGTTAGAATTAGGGGGTTAGGGTTTAGGGTTAGGCTTAAATTTATGTTTAGGTTAAGGTTTTAGGGTTAGGGTTAGGGGTTAGGGATTAGGGTTAGGATTGGGGTAAAGGTTGGGTTAGGGTTAGGGTTTAGGTAACTTTTGGGTTAGAGTAAGGGATAGGGTTACAATTACGGTTTGGGTTAAGGTTAGGATTAGAGATAGGGTTAAAGTTTGGTTTGGATGAAGGAAAAACATCCCTTTTCTCTTGCCCTTCTCGGTGTGTGGAGCCAAAATCGCCCTTGTCAGGGAGCCCCTGCAGGCTCTGCCCCTCCGATGATCTAACAGCGGCCCCTGCTGACCGAGATTGGAATTGCGCCGAAAAACGAGGAATCCCGGACTGTTTCCTTTTTTTTTGAAGGGGATTTTTGGTACAGGATTATTTGGTTGCTTTGTTATCTTTTATTGTTCTACAAATGCACATATATCCTTTAATAAAGGGCTGTTATTTTTCCTTTCTCCAAACTTCCTCTCCATACTTGGAGCCTCTTAATTTCGGGTTTATAACTGCTTAGATGAAGGAGTTTGGTCTTCCTCCTAACTCATCGTCCTGAGTCAAACACTTGTGTTTCATTAAGCTGAGAGAGGTGCAAAGTCATGTTTTGTTTACAGCCCAGAGATCTTGCAGGCTCTTCCCATTTGCCTCTGCCCCTCTCAGAGAACTTGTGTGGACACCTTCCCTGCCTGCACCAGGTGATTTCACAAAACTGGGAGGGGGGTATTTCATGGAGAAGGACCTGGGGGTGTTTTGAGGCCTCTCCAAGCAAATGTTTCCTTCAGGAGAGCTAAAACCAGGACAGTGGGGGGAACAGCAGAAATGCAGCTTCTCCAGCAATGGCAGCGCCTCCAGGAATTCCCAGCACATGCCCACAGATCCTCCCAGAGGGGTGAGGCAGACATCAAGTTTCAACTGGAATGCCCTGTTTGGGATAACTTAGGAGATGGCTGCATCCCCTCTCCCTTACCCAGAGGCTGGAGATGCTGCTGTCTGGGAGCAGGAGGTGCCTGTGTGGGGGTTCAGCACCGCTGGCTTGGTGCAAGTCCAAGAAGCGTTTGGACGATACTCCCGGGCACGTGGTGTGACTCTGGGGGATGGTCCAAGGAAGGCTCAGGAGTTGGACTTGATGTTCCTGGTGGGTCCCTTCCAACTTGGAATACTGGGTGTGATTCTGTGAAGTTCCCCAGGGCTGTGTGTGAGCAGAGAGCAGGGGCTGAGCAAAGCAGAGCAGGGCAGTGGGAACACAGCCCTTGAGCACTGCCTCAAGCGGGCTGAGCCCAAAGGGCAGCTGGAGGGTGGGGTTGGTCCCACTCAGGTTAGGGGGCAGAGACACGGGGACAGCAGGGAGTGCAGGGCAGGGAGAGCATCAGAGGGAACTGATGGGCTAGGGGATGTCTCCAGGCTGGGCTCTCCCAGTGCTCAGTGACCCCATCTCTCCAGGATGAGGGTGCTGATGGGTTTGGACGACAAGAGGAGCAAGGTGAGGACACAGCGCAGGATCCAGATCCAGAGGGGAATGGCTGACCCTGGAAGAAGGGTGGGTCACAATATGGACAAAACTTATCCAGGAGAAAAGAAGAGTGGAAAGGGTTCACAGTTTATCACATGCCTCTGACAAGGAATATTGTCTTAGTCGAGGAGTTGCTGTCTGTTAGAGAAATGTAGAGCTCATGATTCTTGGTGTCCTGCATAGGGACCATCCCAGACACTTAACCCCTCCCTCAACTCCCATCCTGATCCTTTAGATGAATGTGGAACCAGCCAGCTCATGCCAATCTGCCCACACTGGCTGACATGGGCTCTTAGAAAAAAAGAAGAGACCAGGGAAGGCGTGATGGGGAGAGGAAGCAGTGAGCAGGATATGCCATTGCAGCCCAGTGAGATCCCAGCTGATGAACCTCCTCATGTCCTGGTGGTGGCAGCTGGGCAGCCTTGACCCTGATGCTGAGGGTCACTGAGTGTGTGAGGAGGGAATCCTTCCCCATTGGTGGATGGGAGGAGAAAGGCACAGGCTTAAAGCCTGCAGCTCCCCCAGGTGCTGCACACACTGAGACACTGTGGGGATCCCAGATCCACCACCTGTCAACTGTGAGGATCAAGAAATGAATGCCCTGCTCAGTTGTGTCTCTCAGAGAACTCAGCCCCGTGTCCCTTCTGCATTCCCATTACTGAGGATTTACTAGACAAGAATTTTCCCACCCATGGCTCATCTCTTCTTTTTCCCCTGTTTGACACCACCCCAAGCCAAATTTTTGTGTCGTTTGTGGTTCCAGGTGGATGGCTCTGATGCCTAAAGCATTTCAGCACCTCCCAGGTGTTACACTCTGCCCTGAACCCATTGGGAAGTGTTGAAAATCACCCCCTTTTGTTCAGAATCCCCTGGGGGCTGAAGGAAGCAATCATCCTCCTGCCTTCCCCAAAGCAGCTCTGCCCATCACTGCTGCACGCCTGATCCACACAGCCTGTGTCCTGCCCTGTGCCCAGGACACGCCCTGTCCTGCCCCTCTCAGCAGCACTCCAGTGCTCCTCCCTCCTAGACATATTTTGTCCACATTGTGACCCACCCTTCTTCCAGGGTCAACCATTCCCCTCTGGATCTGGATCCTGTGCTGTGTCCTCACAGTGCTCAAGGGCTGTGCTGCCATTGCCCTGCTCTGCTTTGCTCAGCCCCTGCTCTCTCCTCACACACAGCCCTGTGGAACTTCCCAGAATCACACCCAATATTCCAAGTTGGAAGGGACCACAAGGATCATCGAGTAATCCTGCACCAAAAATCCCCCTCAAAATAAAGGAAACGGGCCGGTATTCCTCGCTTTTTGGCGCAATTCCAATCCCGGTCAGCAGGGGCCGCTGTTGGATCACCGGAGGGGCAGAGCCTGCAGGGGCTCCCTGACAAGGGCGATTTTCGCCCCACACACCGAGAAGGGGAAGAGAAAGGGGATGTTTTTTCCTCATCCAAGGACAAGGTCAGGCGAAATGTCCCCCAGGAGCAGCTCTCTGTCTCCAGGAGTTTTAACAAAAACCTGCTGCACGGGGCTCATGTGGGGACATCAAACCCAGCCCACATGGGAATATGCAGAGCTTTTTTTTCTAAAACTTTAAGGACAAACCTCTATCTGCCAACTGATGACAATTTTGATGCAGGAACAGATGTGACCCTGTGACCTCACATGGTATTTTAACGCTCCAATGGCATGGGCCTTTCTGAGTCCAACCAGGGCTAAAAATTACTTTTGACTGGGATTTAGGTTTGGAAAGAAAATGCAAGAAAAGAAAGGAGGGGCAGTAAACCAGTATGAATAAAAGGTTTCAGGGTCTGGTGGATGTCTCAGCTGAGCTCAGGCCACAGACGTCTCCCCCCTCTCCCTTGTACCTTCACAGTCCCTTCGTGTCTCTCCAACCACCCCTTTGTATCTCCAGGGCTGTCACTGGGCAACTCAGCCCCATTCCAGGAGGGACTGTGGGAGGCAGAGGATCAGTCAGGGAGAGAAATCCATGTTTGTTCTCCCCGGGAGCAGAAGCACCTGAGCATTGCACACCCCATAGCCCTGAGCACAGCAGGGCCTCTGCCCCTGTGTGCCTGTGCAGCCAGGGGAGCATCAGTGTGGGCACAGAGAAGAGCACACCCACAGCTGGATCCCGTGGTTTATGGACACACAGCTTCCTTTGGACACAGGGGATGGAGATGTCTTCACTCGAGGGGCTCACGTCTCCATGTCCAATGCAGGGAATAGATTTGATCTGGATTTATCCCTCAGACATTGTCAATACATGTGCCAGTCACAAAGATGCTTTGGGATCAAGGCATCCAGAACACATTTGTGATGGGTCTGGGCCTGGTGGAAGGGCTGGGTGTGGCCATGTTGGCATGGCCAGGGCTTGTGGGGAGGTGTTGCTCTGCCAAGCCAAGCAAGATCAAGAACATCCCCAAGCAGGACATTTGCAATGGCACGTGTTCCATCCCATCCACACAAGAGTCAGTCAGGATGTATCAAACAAGACAAAGCAGATGTCTCCACAGAATCTTGGGCTACCATTCCCTTGGGATATGGAAGACAGGTGGGATGGCATTCTGGGGTAGTGAGGCATTGGTTCTTTGGTGGTCAGGGAGCATTGCAGAATGGAGAGAACAGGTTGTGATATCTGAAAGGGGTCGATGGCTCACGGGTGGGGCTGCACTGGGACACTGTGGGGCGTGTGTTCTTTGGTTTCCAGGGGCCATTCTGGAAGGGAGAGGGTAGACCGTGACATCACAAAGAGTCCCATGGCAGACATGTGGGGCTGCATTCTTGGGGTGTGAGGCATTAGTTCTCTGGTGTCCAGGGGCCATTCTGGAATAGAGATGATTGGTCGTGAAATCACAACTAGACCAATGGCAAAAAGGAAAATCTGCAATGTGGGGGTGTGGGGTTTTGGTTCTTTGGTTTTCAGGCATCATTCTGGAATAGAGAGGGTAGGCCATGACATCACAAAGGCAACCATGGAACACTTTTGTGGTTGCAGTGAGGGGGTGTGCACTGCAGTTCCTCCCGGGAAAGAAAGCCCTGAGCCTCTGTCTCTCAAGTGCAGTTGTTGCATCATGCTTGGTACTACACAAAGAGCAAGAGTTTTCTGTTTGTGCACCTTTGTCTGGAAGGTATCTTAGACAGCACTGAACCCTAGACCTAAACTTAAAAAAAATCTAAACCTGAACCTAATGTTAAACCCTAAAACCTAACTGTAATCCTACCCCTTACTCCAATCAAAACATTACTGAAAACTTAACCCTAACCAAACCCTTACCCCTAAGCCTAACCCCTAACCCTAAAACCTAAACCTGAACATAAACCTAACCAGAAACCCTAACCCCCAACCCTAACCCTTAACCCAAACCCAAACCCTAAACTCTAAACCCTAATCACAACCCAAACCCTAACCACTAACCCTAATCCTAACCCTAACTCAAAACCTTAAAGCCTAACACTAACCCTAACCCCTAACCCTAAAACCTAAGCCTAAACCTAAGCCTAACGCGAATGCTAAACCCTTACCATAACACTAATCCTATCCCTAACCCTAATGAAAGGGACATTGGTGACATCACAAGTACATGACTGACATCAAAGAGACATCAGTGACATCATTGAGGATATTTTGGTGACATCACAGGGACATGGGTGACATCACTGGGTACCAGTAACATCACAGGGGACTGCTGACAACAAAGGGACAGTTGTGATATCACAGTGACATCAGTGACATCACTGGGGACATTGGTGACTTCAGAAGGACAAGGGTGACATCACAGAGACAGCAGTGACATAATCAGAAACATTGGTGAAACCACAGGAGACAGTTATGACATCACAAAGATTGCAGTGACATAATTGGGGACCAGTGACATCACAAGGGACTGCTGACAACAAAGGGACAGCTGTGATATCACAGTGAGACCAGTGACATCATCTGGGGCATTGCTGACATCACAGGGGACAGTGGTGATATCACAGGGCGATGAGTGACATCACTGGGGACCAGTGACATCACAGAGGACTGTTGACAGCAAAGGGACAGCCGTAACATCACAGGGACATCACTGGCATCAGTGACATGACGGGGATATGGTGCCATGGCTCGGCACAGTGGTGACATCACAGAGACAGCAGGACATCATTGGGGACATTGTTGACATCACAGGGGACAGTGATGACACACAGACACACCAGTGACATCAACAGGGTCATCTGTGAAATCACAGCTGACATCGCTGATTTCACAAGGCAAGGGTTGACATCACAGAGACATCAGTGACATTATCAGTGTCACTGGTGACATCACAGGGACATGAGTGACATCACTGGGGTTATTAGTGACTTCACAAAGATGGGGTGACATCACAGCGACAGCAGTGACATCATCATGGACATGGGTGACATCACAAGGACAGAGGTTACATCATTGGGTAACTAACATCACAGGGGGCTTATAATGAAAAAGGGAGAGCAGTGATGTCACAGGCACATTGGTGACATCACGGGGACCTGGTGTCATTTCTGGGGACAGTGGTGACACCACAGAGACAACAATGACATCAACAGGGACATCTGTGACATGACAGGGGACACTGGTGACATCATAAGGCCAGGTGTGACATCACAGAGATACCAATGACATTATTGGTGATACTGGTGACATCACAAGGACATCGGTGACATCATTAGGGACCAGTGACCTCACAGGGGACTGTTGACAACAAAGGGACAGCCACGATGTCGCAGCGCTTTTGGTGACATCACAAGAGACCGTGGTGACATCACAGAGGTACCAGTAAAATCATCTGGGACATTGGTGACATCACAGGGGACACTGGTCACATCACAGAGACAGCAGGGACCTCATTGGGAACCAGTGACATCAGAGACACAACAGAGGGAAGCAATGATGTCACAGGGACAGTGGTGACATCAAATGTGCCTGGTGACATCACTGGGACATCAGTCACAGCACAGGGACATGGGGGCACTGCTGGGGACAGTGGTGATGTCACTGGGACAGCACTGATGTTATTGGAGACCAGTGACGTCACAGGGGAGTGCTTACAGCAGTGGGAAAGCCGTGATGTCACAGGGACAGTGGTGACATCACAGAAGAACCTGTGAAATCATAGGCAACTGTTGTCAACAAATGGAAAGATGTGATGTCACAGGGACATCAGTGACATCACAGGGACATCGGTGACATCATAGGGACATGGTATTACCATTGGGGGCAGTGGTGACATCACAGAGACAGCACAGAGACTGCGGACCAGAACTATCACTGGGGACTGGTGACCACAAAGGGAAAGCCGTGATGTCACACGGACATCGATGACATCACAGGGGACCTGGATAACAACACAGTGATATCGTGGAGGACATTGGTGGCATCACAGGGGAGAGTGGTGACCTTACAGTGACATCATTGTGGGCCAGTGACATCACAGAAGAGTGGTGACAACAAAGGGGCAGCCGTAATCTCCCAAGGACATCAGTGACATCATTGGGGACATCAGTGACTTCACAAGGACAGGAATGACATCTCAGAGACACCAGTGACATCACTGGTGACACTGGTGACATCACAGGGACAGTAGTGATATCATTGGGGACCAGTGATGTCACAGGGGACTGATGAACACAAAGGGACAGCCGTGATGTCCCAGGGGACATCACTGCCATAACAACAACATGGGTGTCATCACAGAGACACAAATGTCATCATCTAGGACACTTGTGACATCACAGGGCACAGTAGTGACATCACAGGATGTCAATGACATCACTGGGGACCAGAGACATCACAGGGCAGTGTTGAAAACAAAGAGACAACCCTGATGTCACAGGACATTGGTGACATCACAGGGACATCGGTGCCACCGCTGGGGACAGTGGTGAAATCATAGAGACAGCAGTGACATCATTAAAGACCAGGGACATCACAGGTGACTGGTGACAATGAAAGGATAGCTGTGATGTGACAGACATAACAGTGATGTCACAGGGGTCTGGTTACATCACTGGGACCTTGGCGACATCACGGGGACAAGGTGCCACTGCTGGGGACAGTGGTGACACCACAGGGACAGCAGTGACATCACAGGGGACTGGTGACAATGAAAGGATAGCTGTGATGTCACAGGGAAATCAGTGACATCAAATAGGACATTGGTGACTTCACAAGGACAGAGGTGAATTTACAGAGACAACAATGACATCATCGAGGATATTGGTGACATCACAGAAGACAGTGGTGACATCGCAGGGGACAGTGGTGACGTCACATTGACATGGGTGACATCATTGGGGACCAGTGATATCACAGGGGACTGCTGACAACAAAGGGAAAGCAGTGATGTCAGATGGACATGAGTGACATCAAAGGGGACATTGGTGACTTCACAAGCACAAGGATGACATGAGAGAGGCACCAGTGACATCACAAGGGACAGTGGTGACATCAAGGGGACAGGAGTATTTTGCATTGGGGTCAGTGACATCACAGGGAACTGGTCACAATAAAGGGACAGCCTTGACATCACAGGGGTATGGTGACATCGCAGGGACATCTGTCACATCACAGGGACATGATGCCACTGCTGGGAACAGCAGTGGTATCATAAGGACAGCAGTGACAGTGAGGTCACAGGGGACAGGTGACAACAGAGGGACAGCCGTGATGTCACAGGGACATCGATGACATCACATGGGACTTAGGTGACTTCACAAGGACAGGGGTGACATCACAGAGACAATATTTAAGTCATCGGGGACATTGCTGACATCACAAGGGCCAATGGTGACATCACAAGGGATTGGTGACGTTACAGGGACATTGGAGAAATCACAGGGACAAGGTGCCACCGCTGACGTCAGTGGTTGCATAAGAGGGACCACAGTGATATCACTGGGGACCAGTGACATCACAGGGGACTAATAAGAACAAAGGCTAAGTCCTGTTGTCACAGGGACATCGGTGACATCACAGGGGACATCAGTGACTTCACAATGACAGAGGTGACATCATCAGGGTCATTGCTGACATCACAGGGGACAGTGGTGACATCACAGGGGAGAAGTGACATCATTGGGGATCAGTGATGTCACAGAGGACTGTTGACAGCAAAGAGACAACCTTGATGTCACAGGGACATCTGTGACATAGGTGACATAACGGGGAACTGGTGCCACAGCTCGGCACAGTGCGGACATCACAGAGACAGCAGGACATCACTGGGGACATTGTTGACATCACGGGGGAAAGTGATGACACCATAGAGACACCAGTGACATTAACGGGGACATCTGTGACATCACAGGGGACATTGATGACTTCACAAGGCCAGGGTGACATCACGGAGACACCAGTGACATCATTGAAGACATGGGTGACATTACAGGGGGTAGTGGTGACATCATTAGAACATTGGTGATATCACAGGGGACCGTGGTGACATCACAGGGACAGCAGAGAAATCTTTGGGGACCAGTGACATCTGTAACAGGGTGACTTCGAAAGGATACCGAGATTGAAAACCAAGACACTGCTGTGAACTCAAAAATAAAACCCAATATTTATTGCCAAAGGTGGCCAGGGGGAAAAAAAAGAAACGGGCACCCGAGAGAAAGAGAACAATAAGAATATGAAACACCCGACTCACACAGGGGTCATTAAGAAAGTTATCTCACCCACTCCCGATATCATAGAAACCCCTACAGCAGCTGCGTAGGGCTGATGGCTCACACGTGCAGGCGTCCCCGCTAGAGACAAATGGTCCTTCCTGTGAAGTAAAGCTCCCAAAGTTCTCAGTTCACCCCCTTGGTTCTATAAGTGCCCCCCTTCAGCGCATGTGGGAATACTTTGGAATTCCCCTCACACATGAGCTGTTTCATTTGAAGGGTCTGATCTATTTGGGTCTGGGGGTTTTACTTCATCCTCTTCTCTTCACTTTCTCCTTCAAATGTCCTCTACAGACAACTAGCCAATCACAGAACACCAATTCAAACAGTTTACACAAAAACTCTCTCTCCAAGGACTAAACTCCCGTTTATCAGTGAACTTGGCAGGCAAAGAACAAAACTTTTGCAGGTGGCTGGGCCAAACACAGACCAAAAAATATCAACAATCCCTGATACACCTGCTCTGATTTCTGTGCTGAAGATGCTTCTTCAGCCTTCTCTGGTTCTGCAGGGGCAGTGCCTGTGTGCAGAGCTGGAGGGAAGAGACTCCCAGCACAGCAGCACAACCAGGGACAAGGGCACTTGTTCTTTCCACATCTCGGTTTTGGGAAAGGCTGGGGAAGGTTGGGAAAGGTGTTAACAGGGTGGTTTTGCCTGAGGTGTTAAACAGGGGAGCGGGTCTATCTTCACAATTCCCAAGAGAAGAGATGGTAGAAAGCTGCCCTGCAGGTTGTATTTGAAGGAAGAGAAAAAGAGACCGAGGGTAAGGGGTTTCTTTCCTGGAGGGCAGGGCTGTCGTTCGCTTGCAGGAGCCCCGTGCTGGAATTGTCAGTCCGACTGCCAAATTTGAATCTGGACAAAGATTCCTGCCAGACAAAAGGTGCCAGGACAGAAAGCTCTTGCTGCCCATGGAGTGCCCAGGGTGTCCCCCCAACTGCACCTGAAACCCGAAGGTTACAGGCTTTTTTTCCTGGGGGAAATGCCGTGACTTCCCAAAGAGTCCCCTGGCAGATGGGTGGGGCTGCACTGTGGGGGTGTGGGGCGTTGGTTCTTTGGTTTCCAGGGGTTATTCCAGAATGGAGAGGATGGGACGGGACATCCTAAAGGGGCACATGGGTGGGGCTGCATTCTGACCTTGTGGAGTGTTGGTTCTTTGGTTGCCAAGGGCTATTCCAGAATGGAGAGGGGAGGCTGTGACATCACAAAAGGGCCTCAAGCACATGGGTTGGTTTAGTGGGTTGACCCTGGCTGGATTTCAAACACCCACTAAAAGCTACTACCTCCCCCTCCCTCTGCAACTCCACAGAGGAGAGAAAAAAACAGCTGAGGATTCCTGAGTAGAGATAAGGGTGGGGAGAAAGTCACTTACTAATGGGCAAAACAGACTCAAAGTAGGGATAGTACTTAAATTTATTACTGACAGGATAAAAGCCAAAGAGTGAGAAATAAAAGAATCTTAAAAACACCACCTCCCCACCCCTCCATCCTTCTCAGCTCTCCCTCTTCCCCCCCAGCAGTTCAAGGGGACAGGGAAGGGGGTTGCAGTCAGGTGTTGTTTGAGTCCATCCCTCGGGCAGCAGCTCTTCCCATTCTGCTGTCCTGTGGGTTACTCTTTCCTGGGGTGCAGGGGGGTCTCAGCACCCCGATGCTCCTCCACAGTCTGCAGGGGGACACCTGCGTTACTTTGGTCTCCACCAGGGTCTACAGGGGGGCCACAGCTCTGAGTCTTTCCCCTGTTCCTGTGGGGGTCCCTCCCACAGGAGACAGTCATGGATGGACCTCTCCAGTGAGTCCATCCCTCAGGCAGCAGCTCTTCCCACCCTGCTGTCCTGTGGGTCCCTCCTCCATTGGATCAGTTCTTCAGGGATGAGCTGTACAGGCATGGGTCCCCCACAGGGGCCACGAGTCCTACCTGGGAAAAACCTGCTCCAGCCTGGGCTTCCCTCTGCACGGGCTGCAGGTCCCTGCCAGGACCTGCTCCATCCTGGGCCTGCCCTGGGGTCACAGTCTCCTTCCTGCATCCCCCTGCTCCAGTGTGGAAGCCTCCAGGGACTGCAGGGGGGTCTCTGCACCCCGATGCTCCCCCAGGGGCTGCAGGGGCCTCAGCTCTGAGTCCTTCCCCTGTTCCTGCCCCTCCTTCTGCACTGCCCTTGGTGTCTGTGTTGTTATCCCATGTTCTCACTCTGCTCTTCCCAGGATGGAATTTTTTCTGTGCAACTCTCCTCTCTTCTGAAATATGTTATCCCACAGGTGTTACTGTCAATTCTAAGTGGCTCAGCCTTGGCCAGTGGCAGGAACTCTGTCCTGGAGCAGCTGGCATTGGCTCCATGGCACAGGGGAAGCTTCTGGCAGCTTCTAACAGAAGCCACCCTTGTAGCTCCCCTGCTACCAAAACCCAGCCACAGAAACCCACTGTCTTGTGCAGCTCTTTCTCCAAGCCAAGCAGGTGGGAGTTGGTGCCAAGGAGCTGAAACCTGCAGGTCCAGCCTTTAGTGGAGGAAGCTCAGATTTCCCAAGGCTGCTTTGAGTCCCAGGGCTTGGATGAGGGAATGGTGGGGTGGGGATAGGGATAAAGTCTGATGGATTGTCAGACATAAAAGGTCTTGATTTTGGTATCTATTCAGACTGAATTAGGAGGTGCTTGGAATCAATATTGACTGGGGATTGCTGATATCAATGTAAAAACAGGAAAAAAAGCAAGCAGGTCACAAAAAAGACATCTTTATTTGTGGTTTTATTAATACAATATATTCACTTTGAATGCACTTCTGAGATCTGTCTAATTAACCACAAAAGAAATGAAGACTTTTAGAAGGAAATTATTCCCAGGGGCTTGTCTGGTTAAGATGCCATCACTGAGAAGAGAGTGTGGAGGAATGAGCAGACAAGGACACCATCCCTGGGGCTGGGGAAGCAGGAACTCAGAGTCACTGGTTCCAGGTGGCAAATGGACTGTGGGATGTTTCTGTGAGAGCCCATAATGGGTGTGCTGCTTTCAGGGGGAGTCCAGTTAAATTTCTTCCCCGTGGCCAGTGCAGGGCTGTGTTTTGGATTTGTGCTGAACACAGGGTTGATAATCACAGAGTCACAGAATATGCTGAGTTGGAAGGGACCCCCAAGGATCATCCAGTCCAACCCTTAGCCCTGCACAGGACCATCCCCAAGGCTCACACCATGAGCCTGAGAGGATCATCCAAACACTCCTTGAGCTCTGTCCGCCTTGGTGCTGTGCCCACTGCCCTGGGGAGCCTGTTCAGTGCCCAACCACCCTCTGGGGGAAGAACCTTTTTCCAAGATCCAGCCTAACCCTGCCCTGACACAACTCCAGGCCATTCCCTCAGTCCTGTCCCTGGTCCCCACAGAGCAGAGCTCAGGCCTGCCCCTCCTCTGCCCCTGCCCAGGAAGTTGTGACTGCAGTGAGGTCTCCCCTCAGTCTCCTCTTCTCCAGATGAACAGATCAAGTGCCCTCAGTGTCCTCACACGCCTTCCCCTCCAGGCCCTTCCCCATCTTCATGGCCTCCTTAGGACACTCTCTAGTCGCTCAATCTCTCCCTTCCATTGTGTCCCCCCAAACTGCCCCAATCTTGCAGCTGAGGCCGCCCCAGGGCAGAGCAGAGCGGGACAATCCCCTCCCTGATGCCCCCAGCACAGGCTTGGCCCTCCTGGCTGCCAGGGCACTGCTGACTCAGGGACAACTGACACCCACCAGCACCCCCAGGGCCCTTTCCTGGCTCTGCTTCCCAGCTTCTCATTCCCAGGGTGTCCGTCCAGCCGGCGTTGCCCCATCCCAGGGCAGGATCCGGCCCTTCCCCCTGTTGAACTTCCCATGGTTGGAGATTCCTAGTCCTCGGATCTGTCCAGGTCTCTCTGCAGGGCCTCCCTGCCCTCGGGGGACTCAGCAGCTCCTCCCAGCTTTGTGTCATCTCCAGACTTGCTCAGTGTCCCTTCCAGGGCTGTGTCCAAGTC
>NW_026088276.1:0-15492 GCF_022539395.1 Myiozetetes cayanensis
TCTACTTGTAATATTCATATATAGGCGGAGTCTGGGCGGAGTCTTCAATTTGGGGAGATTTCACGGTGGGGTTCCTGTTGCCTTCCTCTGGGCGGGGGTCGTGTGTGAGTCTTCCTCACTGTAAACTTCTGAACTTTCTTTAGATCTTCTCCTTTTAAGGCAGTTTTTGGCAAACATAATAGGGTTAGGCTGACTTTTGGCTCATCCTAGGATTTGCTGAGTTGCTATCTCTGTGAGGAATGCTGCTATCTCTCAAGGACTGCTCTATCTAGTCAATATGTTCTGTTCCTCAAGACAATTTATGACTCCTTCTTTCCTAATTTCCTAATGTTAAGGTTTTGAAATTTCTCTACAATTTTGTTTTAACCTTTTATGTTTCAAAGCCTTCCTTAAGTGAGTGGCTTCATTTCCCCCCTTTTCTTTCAACTTACGAATTCTTTCGTCAAGTTTTAATCTCTAAGGGACGTTGGTAAGATTTGATCATTGCCCAAAGTGTTTGGGTTTTTGTCATTAAGGATTTCAGTCTGCTCCATAGGTATATGTTTGTGAGTGTTAGTAAAAGCATAGCTATGGTTATGATTAGTATTGGGTGCTGAAGAGCAGAGTGAGGACTCTCATTGCTCTGCCAAAAATATTTACAAGCTGGGCATGGGATGGGTTTAGCAGAGCGTTGTAACACCCACCATCTTGTGCCACATAGTTCACAGCAAAGGAGTACCCAAGCTTGACAAAACCATTTTCCACATGCAAGGCACTGTGGAGGGAAAGGACTGCGAAGTGCTGGATGATACAAATGATATACAAGTTCCATATAATATCGAGACGTCGGCAGTTCAACCAGACAACTTAGTGCCCAAGCTGGAATCACATCACTATTCTGTGTCCATAGGGGCACTAGAGTCAACTGTATTTTTCGAAGAACTCTCTGCGGATCTATCCTCCGTAGTGTCGTGTCCATATTCAAACAGAACTTTTACTCAGGGGCTTAGAACCCAAACAACTATCTGCAGATGCTGGTGTTTCACTTGTTTCTTCCTCTTGCTTATTCTCCGGAGCTTTCTTGACTCGTGAGTAATGAATCCATGTAGGTCGCTCTTTGATCCGGACCGCGGTGAAGGTGGTCAGCAGCACTTGGAAAGGTCCCTCCCACTTTTCTTGTAGGGCTTTTCCTAAGAGATTCTTAACATATACCCAGTCACCGGGGTTGAACAGATGTAATTTACAATCAAGCTGTTTGGGTTGATGTTCTATCACCACAGCTGTATTTTTATCAAAATGTTTTCCTATAGCAGTTACATAATCATAAATGTACTGATTACCTATTTGGTCTACAGCATCTCCATTTACAATCTGCATAGCGTAAGGTCTTCCATACAGAATTTCAAACGGACTCAATTTTTCTTTTGATCTGGGTTTGACTCTCAGTCTAAGCAGAGCAATAGGCAGAGCCTGATACCACTGTAAATTGGTTTCTTGGCATATCTTAGCAATTTGTTGTTTAATCAGATGATTCATCTTTTCGACTTGCCCACTAGCCTGAGGCCGGTAAGGCGTATGTAACTGCCACTTGATTTGTAATGCCTTGCTTATTGCTCTTACTACTTTTGCACAAAAATGCGTACCTCTGTCTGAAGATATACTTCTCGGTACCCCAAATCGGGGTATTATTTCGTTTAGTAAGACCTTGGTTACTTCTCTTTCTTTATTTGTCCTACAAGGGAATGCTTCAGGCCACCCAGAAAATGTGTCAGTTAATACTGCACCGACTGCGGGAAGAGCTTCAACCTGAACTCCACTCTCGTCATCCACCGGCACATCCACACTGGGGAGAGGCCCTACAAGTGTGGGGAGTGTGGGAAGAGCTTCACCAACAGCTCCCACTTGATCAAACACCAACGGACCCACCAGTAAGGGAAACCCCTACGAGTGCCTGACCGCGGGAAGAGCTTTGGCCACTGCTCCCACCCCAAATGACCCCCCTGATGGTGAGGAAACCCATGGAGTCCAGGGACTGTCAGTCCATCCCTTTCTACCAGAAAGGGACAGTCCCCTTCGCCAGGGGCAGGTTGTACCAACAGAACCCTTCTTGGGGGGTGTGTGCAGATTCCTGCCTTGGCTGGGGACCCCCCAAGGTCAGTGCTGGAGGTTGAAAGCAGAGATCTCCCCATGAGCGCTGGTCTGGGGGAGTTCCATCCATCTCTAATGAATAATTCTTTCTTTGGTGCCAGCATAAGTAGAATTGGTTCAACAATTGCTTTAGGGTAGAGCACTGTCCTGTCTTATCCTTTTACTACTGGTAGTTTTAGTGTTTCTATTGTGGAGTAAATAATTTTGATGAAGAGCTTTTGTCTGATCATTTGTTACCCTAAATAATTCATTTCTATCAATAGATTTGTTTTGCTATTATTAAAACCTGGGGGACAAAAGTGGTTCAGTCCCACCTCTGTAATTCCTGTGAACTGAACCGGTTGTCATAACCCAAGGCTGAGATTGGATCCAGCAGCCCCAGCACCCCACAGTCAGTTGGGAGCTCAGGGGACCACCCCGCTTTCCCAGCACTTTTGGGCCCAAAGACCTCCATGGGATCATTGGACCTGCCAGACCACCCTCCCTTTTCCACCGTTCTCCCTTTTCCTTCCACTTTTCCATTGTCCCTTCAACCCCCCCCCCCGTCCAAGATAAGTTTTGTGGTCCCAATCCCGACATTTTTCCACACCCCTTCTACATCATCCCCCCACTCCCCAGCCCCCTCATGCTCAGTTTGGAGGTCCCACTCTACCCTTTCACCACTCTTCTCACCTCTCCACCCATTTCCCATTAACCTCAGTCCCCTCCCCCTCTACTTTTGGGGGGTCCCACTCCCCTCCCACTCAGTTTGGGGTCCCACCACCCCTTTTATCCCCTCTGACCCCCCTTTTCTCACCGACCTCCCCTTCCCACCCCCCGCTCACCCGAGAGCTCCTCGCCCACAGCTGGGGGGGCTCCCAGCACCACCAGTGCCCAGAGAAACCCCCCCAGAAAAGGGGTTGGGTGGGGTCCTTGGTGGGCTCTGAGTGTGTTTGGGGGTCCTTGAGAGGCTTTGGGGAGGTTTTGGGGGCTCCCAGCACATTTTGGGGTGAGCTGGGTGCCTATTGAGGGGCAGGTGCCCTCCCAAAGCCCCCCAGAGCGGGGTGACACGGGGGGAACACAGCAGGTTCCCCATTCCTGATCCATCCCAGGGCTGGTTCTGCCCCCCCAAACTCGGCTCCACCCCTTGGGATCCTCCAATTAACCCCCCCAGTGCCCCCCAATAACCGGGACTGGGGCAACTGGGATCATACTGGGAGCACCTGGGCCCCTACTGGGGTCGTACTGGGATCATACCGGGAGTGACTGCAATAATACTGCGAGTGTGTGAGAGGGACTGCAGCCTTACTGGGGATGAGTGGGATCAAACTGGCTTTGTACTGGAAGTGTCTGGAAGTTCCTGGGATCATAGTGGAGGTGACTGGACTCATACTGGGATCAGACTAGGATCATACTGGGAGCAGCTGGTTCTATGCTAGGGGCAACTGGGAGCTCTTAGGATCCCACTGGGAGCAACTGGGACCATGCTGGGCACAACTGGAACCATCTTGGGTGCAACTGAGCCCACAGTGAAGGTGGCTGGGGTCGTACTGGGAGTGACTGGGAGCATTCTGAGGGCAGTTGGGACCATGTTGGCCCAACTGGAATATACTGGAGGTGACTGGAATCATACTGGGAGTGACTAGGACCACACTGTGGATGACTGAGAGTGGCTGAGCAACTGGGATCATGCTGGAAGCTACTGGGAGCAACTGGGAGTGGGACCACACTGGGGGCAACTGGGATATACTGGGATCATACTGGGACTGACTGGGAGCATACTGGGAGTGACTGGGAACAGGCTGAGGTCGACTGGGAGAGACTGGGAGTGACAGGGATCCTACTGGGAGGGACTGGAACTGTAGTGGGTGAGTGGGAGCAAGTGGGACCCTGCTGGGGGCAAATGGCTTTATACTGGGAGTGACAGGGAATGTCTGGGTTCATCCTGGCTGTGAATGCCACCATAGAGGTGTCACTGGGATCATACTGGAGTCATACTGGGAGGGACTGGAACTACAGTGGGATGACTGGGAGCAACTGGGACCATGCAGGTGATGCCGGATTTTGCCCCAAAAGGCACGGAGAAACTGCTTTAGAGACAAAGTTTGTTTCTTTAAAGCAGGAGGTATTTTATTGCAACGCGTTGGAGAGCTTCCAGGTCTCTGTCGTGTACAATCAGCATAGCTCTTTTATACAGTTTTTGAGTATAGGATTACAACACAATCATGCATATTCATTAAATTGCAACATCTACTTGTAATATTCATATATAGGCGGAGTCTGGGCGGAGTCTTCAATTTGGGGAGATTTCACGGTGGGGGTTCCTGTTGCCTTCCTCTGGGCAGGGGTCATGTGTGAGTCTTCCTCACTGTAAACTTCTGAACTTTCTTTAGATCTTCTCCTTTTAAGGCAGTTTTTGGCAAACATAATAGGGTTAGGCTGACTTTTGGCTCATCCTAGGATTTTCTGAGTTGCTATCTCTGTGAGGAATGCTGCTATCTCTCAAGGACTGCTCTATCTAGTCAATATGTTCTGTTCCTCAAGACAATTTATGACTCCTTCTTTCCTAATTTCCTAATGTTAAGGTTTTGAAATTTCTCTTACAATTTTGTTTTAACCTTTTATGTTTCAAAGCCTTCCTTAAGTGAGTGGCTTCATTTCCCTCCTTTTCTTTCAACTTACGAATTCTTTCGTCAAGTTTTAATCTCTAAGGGACGTTGGTAAGATTTGATCATTGCCCAAAGTGTTTGGGTTTTTGTCATTAAGGATTTCAGTCTGCTCCATAGGTATATGTTTGTGAGTGTTAGTAAAAGCATAGCTATGGTTATGATTAGTATTGGGTGCTGAAGAGCAGAGTGAGGACTATCATTGCTCTGCCAAGAATATTTACAAGCTGGGCATGGGATGGGCTTAGCAGAGCGTTGTAACACCCACCATCTTGTGCCACATAGTTCACAGCAAAGGAGTACCCAAGCTTGACAAAACCATTTTCCACACGCAAGGCACTGTGGAGGGAAAGGACTGCGAAGTGCTGGATGATACAAATGATATACAAGTTCCATATAATATCGAGACGACGGCAGTTCAACCAGACAGTTTAGTGCCCAAGCTGGAATCACATCACTATTCTGTGTCCATAGGGGCACTAGAGTCAACTGTATTTTCCGAAGAACTCTCTGCGGATCTATCCTCCATAGTGCCGTGTCCATATTCAAACAGGACTTTTACTCAGGGGCTTGGTACCCAAACAACTATCTGCAGATGCTGGTGTTTCACTCGTTTCTTCCTCTTGCTTATTCTCTGGAGCTTTCTTGACTCGTGAGTAATGAATCCATGTAGGTCGCTCTTTGATCCGGACCGCGGTGAAGGTGTCAGCAGTACTTGGAAAGGTCCTTCCCACTTTTCTTGTAGGGGTTTTCCTAAGAGATTCTTAACATATACCCAGTCACCGGGGTTGAACGGATGTAATTTACAATCAGGCTGTTTGGGTTGATGTTCTATCACCACAGCTGTATTTTTATCAAAATGTTTCCCTATAGCAATTACATAATCATAAATGTACTGATTACCTATTTGGTCTACATCATCTCCATTTACAATCTGCATAGCATAAGGTCTTCCATACAGAATTTCAAATGGACTCAATTTTTCTTTTGATCTGGGTTTGACTCTCAGTCTAAGCAGAGCAATAGGCAGAGCCTGATACCACTGTAAATTGGTTTCTTGGCATATTTTAGCAATTTGTTGTTTAATCAGGTGATTCATCTTTTCGACTTGCCCACTAGCCTGAGGCCGGTAAGGCGTATGTAACTGCCACTTGATTTGTAATGCCTTGCTTATTGCTCTTACTACTTTTGCACAGAAATGCGTACCTCTGTCTGAAGATATACTTCTCGGTACCCCAAATCGGGGTATTATTTAGTTTAGTAAGACCTTGGTTACTTCTCTTTCTTTATTTGTCCTACAAGGGAATGCTTCAGGCCACCCAGAAAATGTGTCAGTTAATACTAATAAATGTCGAAACCCCCCTTTTCTTGGGAGTTCTGAAAAATCAATTTGCCATACTTCACCTGGGAATTTACCTCGATTTATGGCTCCCTGATGTACCTTCGTTCCAGTATTTGGGTTATTCTTTAGGCATCGCTCACATTGAGATGTGACGTATTTTACTGTAGTAAAGAGTTTTGGTCCTGCTATTCGGGTTTGTAAATATTGATAGAGTGGGTCCAAGGCCCAATGGTCTTTTTCATGTTCTGTCTTTACAAACTGCCACATTAATTTTTCAGGTATTATTAGTTGACTTGTTTCTAACTGACCCCACCCGTTGTCTAACAATTTACCCTTGTTCTTTTTAATCCATCTTTGATCTGATTCTTGATAATTTGGTTGAAAATTTGTATCTAATTCTCCCGGTATTAAAGCTGTTATGTTTATTTCTTCAGTTTTTGCAGCAGCTAATTTGGCTTCTACATCTGCCTTCCTATTCCCTATTTCTGGAACTGTGTTACTTTTCAGGTGTCCCTTACAATGCATTATGGCCACCTGCTCTGGGAGTTGGACCGCTTCTAACAACCTTAAAATTTCTTCTGCATGTTTGATTGTTTTCTCCTGGGCAGTTAATAGTCCCCTTTCTTTCCAAATTGCTCCGTGAGCATGTACGACAGAGAAAGCATATTTAGAATCAGTCCAAATGTTAATTCGCATACCTTCTGCTAATTCCAGGGCTCGGATAAGAGCAATTAGTTCTGCCTTCTGGGCCGAAGTCCCTGCAGGTAGGGGATTTGATTCAATTACCTCTTCTGTTGTGGTCACTGCATAGCCTGCCATTCTTACTCCTTGCCTCACGAAGCTGCTGCCATCCGAGAACCAGTTGTCCGCATCTTCAAATGGTTCCTCCTTGAGGTCTGGACGACTGGAATAGACTGCCTCGATCGTTTCCAGGCAATCATGTTCGAGGGGTTCTGCCGGAATTCTTCCTTCTAGAAACGAAGCTGGGTTGACAATGTTAGTTACTTGAATGGTTACATCATCTGATTCAGCTAGGATGGCTTGATATTTTAGGAATCTTGAAGGCAATAACCAATGGTTACCCTTTTGTTCCAGCACTGCTGAGATAGTATGAGAGACTAACACAGTCATTTTCTGGTCTAACGTAAGCTTTCTAGCCTCTTCTATGTTTATGATCACTGCGGCCACTGCTTTTAAACATCCAGGCCAGCCTTTGCTTACTTCATCCAAGTGTTTGGAGAAATAAGCTACAGCTCTCCTATGTGGTCCCAACTGCTGTGCTAGAACTCCCAGAGCCATCCCCTGTCGCTCATGGGAGAACAGCCAAAATGGCTTAGTTACATCTGGAAGACCCAAGGCTGGGGCTTTAATGAGTTCTTGTTTCAGTCTTTTAAAAGCTCCTTCTGCCTCAGGAGTCCAGGCTAAGGTATTCGTAGTCTCCTTTAGTAAGTCATATAGTGGTTTGGCAAGTATTTCATATTGATGAATCCATAATCGGCACCAACCTGTCATTCCCAGAAAGGCCCGTAGATCTCTTACCGTTTCTGGTCTGGGCATCTGACAGATGGCTTCTTTTCTTGCTGTGCCTAGAGACCGTTGTCCTCTGGAGATTTCATATCCCAGGTATATCAGCTTTTCTTGTACCAGCTGTGCCTTTTGTAGAGAAACTCGATATCCACTTAAGTCCAAAAAGTTTAGCAGGGGAAATAGTCCATTCAATACACTCCTCTTCTGTTTCAGTTGCTACTAATAAATCATCTACATATTGTAGAAGGGTACCATTTCCCTGTGGCCTTTCCCATTGTTCTAATTCTTTGGCCAATTGGTTTCCAAAAATTGTGGGACTATTTTTGTATCCCTGCGGTAACACAGTCCAAGCTAGTTGAGTCTTTCTCCCTGTTTTAGCAGATTCCCACTCAAAAGCAAAAATTTTCTGGCTTGTTAGAGCTAAGGCTAGGCAAAAGAATGCGTCTTTTAAGTCTAATACTGTGAACCATTTTAAATTTTCCCTCAATTTGGTTAGAAGAGTATAGGGATTTGCTATGACCGGGTGTAAAGTTTTTGTAATTTCGCTCACTGCCCTTAAATCTTGGACTAATCTATATGTCCCATTCGGTTTCTTAACAGGTAGGATTGGTGTATTGAAATCTGATTCACACTCTACCAATAATCCTAGTTCTAGAAATCTCTCTATTATTGGTTCAATTCCTCTTCTATCTTCCAACCTCAGCGGGTATTGTTTTCTTACTACCGGTTTTGTTCCTGGTATTAACTCAATATTAATAGGAGCTGCTTGTTTTGACCTTCCAGGTACATCAGTAGCCCATACTAGTGGGTATATTTCACTCATAATGCGTTCAATGCTACGACTTTCAGGTTTTGGTTCTATATAGCTGATTGTCAGACTTAAAGCTGCTATTAGTTGTTCATCATTTACTTGAAACTCAAGTTTATCTTTATTGAATTTTATTACAGCCCCTAAATTCTCTAATAGGTCTCTACCTAGTAGAGGCTTTGGAGAATTTGGTAAATACAAAAATTGATGAATTCCCATTTGTTTCCCAATTTTGTATTTAATAGGTTTTAGAAAGTAGGCTTTTTCTGGTTGGCCTGTCGCTCCCACGACCTGTACAAATTCATCACTTCTGGGTACCAATTCTTGATTCAAAACCGAAAATGTTGCTCCTGTATCTATTAAAAAGTTTAATTCTTTTTCCCCTAGCTTCATTTTAACCAGTGGGTCTGCTAGGGAACGACTCACCGGTCCCCCTCATTCACTGTTCTGATGTGCAATGATAGCATTTGCAGGTCTCTCTCCTAGGAGAGGGCATTCTCGTTTCCAGTGTCCTATCTGCCAGCAATTAGCACACTGATTTGATTTTATCCCAGGCAGATGGGGCTGAGATTCTCTTTTCCCACTCCCTTTTGCTGGGTAACCTCTACCTCTGCCTCTGGTATTGAATTCTGGAGACTTTGCATTTGGGGCTGCCACTGCTGCTGCCACTATTCGAGCAAACCTTTTATCCTCCTTTTTCTTCTCTTCTTTATCTCTGTTATTATACACTTTCCAAGCCTCGTTCATCAATGTTTCTAGGTTTCTATTTGCTGGATGCTCAAGCTTTTGCAATTTCTTTCTGATATCTGGGGTGCATTGTCCCATTATTAACCCCAATAACTGTTGCTTCCCTTCCTCCGATGCTGGGTCGAGGGGTGTATACTGTCTCATAGCTGTCCTAAGTCTGTCCAAAAATTCTGAGGGGGTTTCATCTTTCCCCTGTCTGACATCATATAGCATTGCCCAGTTGATAGCTTTAGGTATTGCATTTTGCAGACCTATTGCTATTAGCTTTCTATATTGCACCAGCCGCCCATACTGGACTGGATTATTCGGATCCCACTCTGGGTTTCGATTGGGGAAAACTACATCTACTCTTTCTGGTAGTAATGCAGCATGCTCTCTTCCTGTTCTTAATACGAGTTCCTTTTCTGTTTCTGTTAATTCTGACAGCATTACCTCTATGTCTTCCCAATCAATATCCTGATTCTTTGCCAGTAATTCGAACCTCCTGGCTACTCCCTCTGGATTCTTTCTGAAATTTCTTACCTCCTCTCTCCAGTTATTTAAATGGCTTGTTGTAAATGGTACTTTTATCCATGCCTGTTCCCCTGCAATAGGCATTATCCTTCTGAGGGGAGCTATCATATAACCTTCGTCTCTCTCTTTCGCTTCCTTCCGTGCTGCCGATCTAGTATAGTATGAATTGCTAGTCCCTTCCCCGGGATCTTTTTCCTGGGTATCGATATCTATTTTATTCTTTCTCTTCCCTGTTCTCTTTTTCTGTTTTCGTTCCTCATTCTCAGTTTCCGATCCCTCCGCCAAATCATCCTCTATTAACCCTCTGTCATGGTTTACACAGTCCAGCCGCCTCTCCTTCTGTGTTTGGATGAGACGCTGTCTACGCTCAACCCGCCCTGAGACACTGTCTTCTTTGTCCTCCCCTGTCCCTTGTGTATCTCTTTTATCCTCTATCTGAATGACTATACTCAATTTCTGTGAGTTGTCTGCCTTTTTGTTCTGGCTAACTATATCATCATCATCATCGCTGCATCTTAGCTCAGGGAAGCCACCCCCCTTTCTGGTGCTCCCTGATCCTGGCAGGCAGCCTGGTCCTGGCGGGCTGCCTGGACTTGGTGGGCTGCCTGGACTTGGCGGGCCGCCTGATCTTCGTGAGGTGTTTTCATCTCTTGGCGTACTGCAATCTCTATTTTGGCTACCTCTCACTTTAGGTGGGCTACTCTTTCTTTCCCGATCCTCTAGCCCCAGTCGTGGTGAGCTGTCCTCTTTTCTACCAATCTCTGAACTGAGAGGACTACTCTCTTCTCGGTAATTTTCTGAGCCTTGTGGGCTACTCGGCTTCTGTGATCCGCTTTCTCTCCCGCAACTCTCCGATCTTGCTGGGCTGCTATCTTCCCAGCTGTTTTCTAATCTTTGGGGGCTGTAACCATTCTTGGATCCGTCTTGTTCTAGTGACATATCCCCCAACAGACTAGTGTCCCTTTCGCCTCCCCTTCGCTTGGGCGGAGGAACCCCATATCCTGGCGCGAACGGCTGATACTCCCATAAGCTTATTTCGCTCTCTTTTCCGCTATCCCTCCTCGTTAATTTAAGGCATTGCTGTCCAATACTACAGGCATCACAGCAATGCTCCTTAGGTTTTAAGTTTTTCTTATCTTTCTCTAAGGCCAGTACCAGGGGATCTTGGGGTGCTACATTCACCCCACACTCCTTCTGCCACTCTGGTTTATTTCTCAAGGTGAAGAACATATCACAATACATTACTTCGTCCCATTTGCCTAGCCGACGGAGGAACAACATGAGTTGTAAAACTGTGTTGTAATTAATTGTTCCCTCCGGAGGCCATTTTTCATCATCATCCAACTTATATAGAGGCCACCACTGTGTACAGTATTTTAAAAGTGTCTTTTTACTTATGTTTCCCCCTGGAATTCCCCCTAGTTCCTTCCAATGCTTCAAAACACACCCTAGGGGGGTCTTCATGTTTATATCTTTACTTTGCTGGCCTCCCATTGCGGTTTTCTAGATCTCTTTGCTTTAACCAGATCTTTTCTTTGTGTCAATACTTCATACACACAGTTTTCAATCGCTTCGTCCGTCTCTGGCCTGTCTTCTTGCGAAGAAATCAGGAACCACACATTAGGACTCCGCACTCACTTCGTGCTTATTTGCACATCTCACTCATACGCATTCACACCTGTACACTTTTAGATAAAACGTTCTTACCTTTTAGCTTATTGCTTTTACCAAATACAACCACGAGGTGTCACTTGCAGACCGTAAAATTCTGCTGCCCAATATTCAATCTGTTGCAAGCTAAAAGGTATATCGTTTACAAAGTATTTGATCCCTGCCTCATCTTAATCGAGTACAATTCCTTGTATTCTCTTTGGGCTTACATGTACTGTTACACCATAGAATGGACAATTACAGAAAGAACAGATTTTTATCCTAAGATTTAGACGCGCAGTCCATTAAACATTAGTACAGAAAATGAGCAAAACTCATATTTCATACAATAAGTTTTTCCACATTCCAAAGCCCTTTCTCGAGAGAAGTTATTGGAACCGCTCCCAGAGATTGGCACCACTCCCAGAAATTGTCGAAACCTTCCCAGACTTTTGGAAATAATCCCAGATTAGTTAAAACACTACAACAGACAAGCGATATGATACAATTTTTGCCGGCAAACTTATCCGAATTTTAACCCGTTCTCTGTTCTCTGGTGGGACTCTAACCCACGATTACCTGGAAGTCCACCCCAAGGCCAGGCCTCCAACCCGAATTTTTTGGATTTTAACCCAAAGTGGGACTCTAACCCACGATACCTGGGGAGCCAAATCCAAGCCGGACCTCTAACCCGTAGGGGATTATATGCTGGGGCGTCCCCTCAGCGTTCCCCTGGGGGTAACGTCTTACCCCCGTCTCAATAAAGCGCTTTCTATTCCGAAAACATATAAAGCAAAACACAACAACATATAAAGCAAAATACCTCTTAATTTAAAGCAGGAGTTCTTGTCCGCCGTCGCACGTAGGTCCGAGGGGTCTGGGGAGTCTCTACGGACAAAATCCGCCGGCAGGGCCCAGAGAGTCCCTAGACCCCCAGGCCCTGGCTCAGGAGGACTAAACAGGTCCTGCCGCCGGTCGCCAAAATGATGCCGAAATTTTGCCCAAAAAGGCACGGAGAAACTGCTTTAGAGACAAAGTTTGTTTCTTTAAAGCAGGAGGTATTTTATTAGCAACGCGTTGGGGAGCCCTCCAGGTCGCCCTGGGCAAAGAGCTCCGTCGTGTACAATCAGCATAGCTCTTTTATACAGTTTTTGAGTATAGGATTACAACACAATCATGCATATTCATTAAGTTGCAACATCTACTTGTAATATTCATATATAGGCGGAGTCTGGGCGGAGTCTTCAATTTGGGGAGATTTCACGGTGGGGGTTCCTGTTGCCTTCCTCTGGGCGGGGGTCGTGTGTGAGTCTTCCTCACTGTAAACTTCTGAACTTTCTTTAGATCTTCTCCTTTTAAGGCAGTTTTGGCAAACATAATAAGGTCAGGCTGACTTTTGGCTCATCCTAGGATTTGCTGATGCTACTATTTCCTTGTTTTGTGTTATCTTTATGGTTTTAGTATCCTGTTGTCAACATGTTCTGTTCCCTCAGACAATTTATTACCTCCGTGGTTTCCTAATGCTAAGCTTTCCTGTAGTGCTTTACATTTTTGTGTTTTAACTTCTTGTTTCTCGGAGACTGCTTCCTTTTGAGTGGCTTCAATTCTCACCCAAACCCTAATCGTAACCCTATCCCTTACTCTATCCAAAAAGTTACCTAAACCCTAAATTTAACCCTAAACCCTAATCCTAAACCCTAACCCCAATCCTAACTGTAAACCCTAACCCTAACCCTAACCCCATCCTTTATTCTAACCAAAAGGTTACCTAAAACCTAACCCTAACTTAACCCTTACCCCTAACCCTAACACTAAGCCCTAACCCTAACCTTAAAACCTAAGCCTAAACGTAAACTTAAGCCTACCCTAAACCCTAACCCCCTAACCCTAACCCTTAACCTTAACCCAAACCGTAAATCCTAAACCCTAACCCTACCCCCTAACCCTAATGAAAGGGACATTGTTGACATCACTGGGGACGAGTGACATCACAGGGAAGTGGTGAAAACAAAGAGACAACTGTGATGTCACAGGGACATCAGTGACATAACATGGGACACAGTGACATCACAAGTATATTGCTGACATCAAAGAGACATCAGTGACATCACTGGGGATATTGGTGACATCACAGGGGACAGTGGTGACATCATTGGAGACCAGCAACATCACAGGGGACTGAAGAAAACAAAGGGACAGTCATGGTATTACAGGGAAATCAGTGACACCACAGGGGACATCAGTGATTTCACACAGACATCGGTGAAATCACAGGGGTCTAGTGACTTCACAAGGATATCAGTGACATCACGGGGACACGGTGCCACCACAGGGCACAGTGGTGACACCACAGGGACAGCAGTGACATCATTGGGGATGAGTGACATCACAGGGGGCTGGTTAAAACAAGGGGAGAGCCGTGATGTCACAAGGACACCAGTGACATCAAAGGGGTTTGGTGAAATCACATGGACATTGGTGATATCACTGAGGACCAGTGACATCACAGGTGACTGGTGAAAACAAAGGGACATCCGTGATGTCACAGGGACATTGGTGACATCACAGAGGACTTCAGTGACTTCACAAGGCCAGGGGTGACATCACAGTTACACCAGTGACATCATTGGGGTCATTGTTGACATCACAGGGGACAGTGGTGACATCATAGGGAGATGGGTGGAATCACAGGGGACTGCTGACAAGAAAAGGACAGCTGTGATATCACAGGGACATCACTGCCATCGGTGACATGACGGGGACATGGTGCCATGGCTTGGCACAGTGGTGACATTACAGGGACAGCAGGACATCACGGGGGACATTGTTGACATCACAGGGGACAGTGATGACACCACAGAGACACCAGTGACATTAACAGGAACACCTTTGACATCACAGGGGACATTGGTGACTTCAGAAGGCTGGGGTGACATCACAGAGACACCAGATAATATTGGTGTCATTGGTGACATCACAGGGGATAGTGGTGCCATCACAGATACATTGATGACATCATTTGGGACCAGTGACATCACATGGGACTGTTGACAACAAAGGGATAACCCTGATGTCACAGGGACATCGGTGACTTTACAGGGACAGTGTTGGCATCACAGAGACACCAGTGATTTGATCGGGGACATTGTTAATGTCACAGGGGACAGTGGTGACATCACAGGGACAGCGGTGACATCATTGAGGACCAATGGCATTACAGGGGACTGGTGACAACAAAGGGACAGCTGTGATGTCACAGGGACATCAGTGACATCAGAGGGGACAGCACTGACTTCACAAGGACAGGGATGACATCATAGAGACACCAGTGACATCACAGTGGACAACGGTGGCATCATTGGGAACAACAGTGACATCACAGGGACAGTGGCGACATCATTGGGGACCAGTGACATCTCAGGGACATAGGTACCTCCCACAGGACATGGACGACACCCTAAGGACAGCAGTGACATCACAGGGGACAGTGGTAACATCTTTGGGGACAGCAGTGACATCAATAAACACCAGTGACATCAAAGGGACAGCAGTTATGTCACCAGGACTTTGGTGACATCACTGGAGGCCGGTGACATCACAAGGGTCTGGTGGCATCACTGAGGACAGCGGTGACATCTCAGGGACAGGGGTTCCACCCCTGGGGATAGCGGTGCTTTCAAAGGGAAAGAGGTGACATCACAGGGGTCTGGTGACATCACAGGGACATGGTGCCACCTCTGGGATCAGTGGTGACATCACAGGGACTTCAGCGACATCACTGGGGAACAGTGACATTGCTGGGGAGAGTGGTAACTTCACATGGGACAGCCCTAAAATCACTGGGGACACAGGGACCACCCCTATCCACAGAAGTGACATCACTGAAGACCAGTGACATCACAGGTTTCTGATGACATCACAGGGACAGCAGTGACATCACAGGTACAGTGGTGAAATCATTGGGGACATCTGTGACATCACTGGGACAGTGGTCCATGACTGCTGCAGCCACTGCTGTCAGACAGGTGGGCCATCCCTTGCTGACTCCATCCCACTGTTTGCAGTCGAGCTCGGCCCTCCTGGATGGCCCTGCTTGGTGGCCCAAGACCCCCAAAGCCATTCCTTGATGTTCA
>NW_026088277.1:0-14135 GCF_022539395.1 Myiozetetes cayanensis
AACCCCCAGTGTCCCTCAACCCCCATTGTCCCCCAGAGTGGGGCACATTGTCCGCCCTGCTGTCCCCAACCCCCCAGTGTCCCCAACACCCTGTCCGTGTCCCCAGAGCGGGCCACTGTCACCTCCTGCTGTCCCCAACCCCCGAGTGTCCCCCAACACCCTCCCCGTGTCTCAACACTCCCCCAGTGTCCCCCCAGAGTGGGGCCATTGTCCTCTCCTGTTGACCCCAACCCCCAGTGTCCCCACACCCCCAGTGTCCCCAACCCCCAGTGTCCCCAACACCTCCAGTGTCCCCACTGAGGGGCCATTGTCACTCCTGTTGTAACCTCCCAACCCCCAGTGTCCCCAACCCCCAGTGTCCTCAACACCCCCCAGTGTCCCCCACTGAGGGCCATTGTCACCTCCCCTGCTGTCCCCAACCCCCAGTGTCCCCAACCCCCAGTGTCTCCTCAACACCCCCCAGTGTCCCCCACTGAGGGTCATTGTCACCTCCTGCTGTCCCCCAACCCCCGAGTGTCCTCAACACCTCCTCCCGTGCCCCCCACTGAGCCGTGTCCCCCTCCTCACGTCCCCCGATGTCCCCAAGGCCACCGCCTCCTTCCAAGTTCCAGCATCGTTTATACACCGGGGGTCAGGGACTGGGGGTCACACCCAGATTTGGGGGTCCCCCAACACCGGGGGAGTGGGGAAGACAGACCCCGGTTTGGGGGCAGGACAGACCCCAATTGGGGGCAGGACAGACCCCAATTTGGGGGTCAGCGCTGCCCCCAACCTGGGGGGGCACCACCCTGTTTTGGGGGCTCTGGGGAGGGGTCCCAGGCGGGGGTGCCCGGAGGTCTTAGGCGGGGTCTCGGGGAGTCTGGGGGTCTCCGGGGGTGTGAATCTCAGGGCGGGGTGTCAGTGGGGGTCTGGGGTCTCAGGGCAGAGGGTCTCAGGGGGTATCGGGGGTCTCAGGGCAGGGGTCCTGGGGTCTGGGGGCCTCGGGGTGGGAATTCTCACAGGCAGGGGGTCTCAGGGCGGGGGTGTGGGGGTCTTGGGAATTTAGGGTGGGGTCTCAGGGGTGCGGGTCTCGAGGTCTGGGGGTCTCAGGGCGGCGGTTTGGGGGGGCGGCCTCAGGGCGGTGGTCTGGGGGTCTCTAGGGCGGGGGTCTCGGGGGTCTGAGGGTTCTCAGGGTGGGGTCTCGGCGGTCTGGGGTCTCTAGGGTAGGGGTCTCCGGGGTGGGCCTCAGGGCGGGGGTCTGGGCGGGGGGTCTGGGGGCCTCAGTTTAGGCGGGGTCTCTGGCGGGGGGTCTCGGGTGGGGGTCTGGGGCGGTGGGTCTTCCAGAGCGGGGGTCGCGGGTCGGGGGTCTGAGGGCGGGGGTCTCGTGGCAGGGAGTCTCAGGCGGGGGTCTGGGGTGGGGGTCTCAGAGCGGGAGTCTCAGGCTGAGGTCTCGGGGCGGGACTTCGGGGCGGTGGTCTCAGAGCGGGTCCGGGGCGGGGGTCTCAGGGTGGGGGTGTGGGGGTCTGGGGGTCTCAGGCGGGGGTCTCGGGTCGGGGGGTCTCAGGGCGGGGTCGGGCAGGCCCTCGCGCGGGAGGCGCAGGCGGGGCAGGTGGAAGGGCGGCAGCGCACGGGCCGGGGGCGGCAGCCTGAGAAGGAACGTTCGGTGCCGGGCGGGGGTCGGCTGCCTCGGCCCCCCACGTCTCCAGGACCCCCGAGATCTCCCGGCGGGACCTCTGAGCCCGCAGCCCACGCGCGTCCAGACAGAGGCAGGCCACGCGCGGCGCTGCGTGGGACACGGGGGACACGGGGGGACACGGGGGGACACGGGGGGACACGAGGTCAGGGGACACGGGGGACACTGGGGGACACGGGGGGACACGGGGGGACACGGGGGACACGGAGGGGTCAGGGGGACACGGGGGACACGGGGTGACACGACGGGGGACACGGGGGGACACGGGGGACACGGGACACGGGGGACACGTGGGGACACCCGGGGGACACACGGGGGACACTGGGGTGTGACACATTCAGGGGGACACGGGGACATGGGGGACACGGGGGACACGGGGATCATGGGGGACACGGGGACACAATAGGGGACACCAGGGACAGAGGGACACGGGGACATAGGGGAATAGGGGGTCAGGGGACACGGGGGGACACGGGGACTCAGGGACACGGGGGATCAGGGGACACGGGGGCAGGGGAACACGGGGGTCAGGGGGACACGGGGGACAGGGGGAGACACGGGGGGACACGGGGGCCAGGAGGACGGGGGACACGGGGGTCATGGGGACACAGGGGACACGGGGGGACACGGGGGGTAGAAGGGGACAGGGAGGTCATGGGGACACTGGGGGACAGGGGGACATTGGGGGACACGGGGGTACAGGGGACACAGGGGGATCGGGGGGGACACGGGGGGACACGGGGACACGGGGAGGACACAGGGGGACACGGGGGTCAGGGGACACGGGTCAGGGTGACATGGGGGTCAGGGGACACAGGGGCATGGGGGGACAGAGGGACAGGGGACACAGAAGGTCAAGGAGGGTCAGGGGACACAGGGGGACAGGGGGGACATGGGGGTCGGGGGGACACGGGGGTCAGGGGACAGAGGGGACACAGAAGGCAGGGGGACAGGGGGGCATGGGGGACAGGAAGAACAGGGGGACACGGAAGGTCAAGGAGGGTCAGGGGAGACACAAGGGACACAGGGGGAGACAGAGGGGACACAGGGGGACACGGGGGACACGGGGACAGAATGGACATGGGGGACAGGGGGACAGGGGGACATGAGTGGACACGAGGGGTCAGAGGGGGTCAGGGAGGGACAGGGGGACATGGGGGGACACAGAGGGTCAAGGAGGGCAATGGTGGACACAAGGGGACATGCGGGGACAGAGGACATGGGGGACACAGGGGTCAAGGGGGGTCAGGGAGGACAGGGGACAGGGGGCAGTGAGGTGGGGGTCAGGGGTACCGGGCTCAGCGGGATGAGGGACTCAACCTCCAGTCCAACTGGTCCCAGTTTCCCAGCTCAACTGGTCCCAGCTTAGGCGTCCCAGAGGTCAGACACCCCAGGACCGGGGTGAGGAGGGGGTGGGAGGGCCCTGGCACGTGCCGGCGGCCCTTTCCCGGTGTGGGGGGAGGGGCAGGGGCGGGGGCTGCCGGGAAGGGCCCGAGGCCACATCCGGTCACTGCTCCGGTCACTGCTCGGGCCCCGCGGGGACACCGCATCCTGTCCCATCCCTGTCACCCCAGTGCCACCCCTGTGGGGTCCTGTCCCGTCCCTGTCACCCCAGTGCCACCTCTATGGGGTCCCCACCATGTCCTGTCCCATCCCTGTCACCCCAGTGCCACCCCCACGGGGTCCCACCCATCCCTGTCACCCCAGTGCCACCCCCACGGGGTCCCCACTGTGTCCTGTCCCGTCCCTGTCACCCCAGTGCCACCCCCACGGGTCCTGTCCCGTCCCTGTCACCCCAGTGCCACCCCCACGGGGTCCCCACCGTGTCCCACCTGTCCCTGTCACCCCAGTGCCACCCCCAGGGTCCCCACCATGTCCTGTCCCATCCCTGTTACCCCAGTGCCACCCCCACCGGGTCCCCACCGTGTCCCACCTGTCCCTGTCACCCCAGTGCCACCCCAGGGTCCCCACCATGTCCTGTCCCATCCCTGTCACCCCAGTGCCACCCCCACGGGGTCCCCATGGGGTCCTGTCCCGTCCCTGTCACCCCAGTGCCACCCCCAGGGTCCCCACCGTGTCCTGTCCCGTCCCTGTCACCCCAGTGCCACCCCCACAGGGTCCCCACGGGGTCCCACCCGGCCGTGTCACCCCAGTGCCCCCCCTGTGGGGTCCCCACGGTGTCCTGTCCCGTCCCTGTCACCCCAGTGCCACCCCTGTGGGGTCCCCACCGCATCCTGTCCCATCCCTGTCACCCCAGTGCCACCCCCACGGGGTCCCACCCAGCTGTGTCACCCCAGTGCCACCCCCGTGGGGTCCCCATTGTGTCCCACCCATCCCTGTCACCCCAGTGCCACCTCTACGGGGTCCCCACTGTGTCCTGTCCCGTCCCTGTCACCCCAGTGCCACCCCCACGGGGTCCCCGCACCCACCGGACGTCGGGGAAGTCCCTGGCCAGGGCCCCGACCTCGATCTGCAGCGCGGCCGTGTCCTCCAGCACCAGCAGCTCCCGCAGCCGCGGCACCACCGAGTCCAACCACGGCGACGCCGAGTCCTGCGGGGCCGGGCGGGGGTCAGGCCCACACCCCGGGGGGTGGGGGGGACCAGGGACATCCAATGGGTGGGCGACGTGGCCCGTGGATGTCACCTCAACTCAACTCCCAATGATGGGAATCTGAACTCAACACCCAACGATGTCACCTCAACCCAACACCCAACAATGGGAACCTCAACTCGACACCCAATGATGGGGACCCCAACCCAACACCCAGTGATGGGAACCTCAACCCAACACCCAGCCCATGGGCATCGCACCCCTCGATGTCATCTCGACTCAACACCCAACGATGGGCACCTCAACTCAACACCCAACAATGGCAACCTCAACTCAACACCCATCAATGGGAACCTCAACCCGACACCCAACGATGGGAACCTCAACCCGACACCCAACGATGGCAACCCCAACTCAACACCCAACAATGGGAACTTCAACTCAACACCCAACGATGGGAACCTCAACTCAACACCAACAATGGCAACCTCAACTCAACACCCAAGGATGGGAATCCCAACCCAACACCCAACAATGGCAATCCCAACTCGACATCCAACAATGGCAATCCCAACCCGACACCCAGCCCGTGGGCCTCGAGCCCCATTGACACCACCCCAACCCAACACCCAACGGTGGCAACCTCAACCCAACACTCAGCCCGTGGGCATCGCGCCCCATCGACACCACCCCAACCCAACGCCCAACGATGGGGGGGGTCTCACCAGGCGCGAGAAGAGCTCCCGGAGCTGCCGGGCCTCGTCGCCGAGCCGGGCGGCCACGCGGGCGCGGGCCTTGGCCGAGGCGCAGACCAGGCGGCCCTGCAGCAGCGGCCGCACGTACTCGATGAGCACCCGCCGGTGCAGTTCGCTCACCAGCACCTGCGGGGAGGGTCAGTGGGGGGCACGGGGGGGCTCTGACCACCCCCCCAGCGGTGACCACGGCCCCCCCCCCACACCTGGTGGGGCTCGGGGTGCAGCGGGCGCAGCGTCTGCGCGAAGCCGGTGATGAGCATCACGATGGCGTCGAAGGCGTCGGAGCTCGAGAGCCACTTGCGCTTCATCAGCTTGCCGAAGTAGGGCTGGGGGAGTGGGAGGAGGGGTGGGGAGGGGTCCCAGTGCCCCCTGGGGGCACCCCAGGGCGGGCACAGGGATGGGGGAGGGCACCAGGAGTGTCGCACCCTGGGCGGCACCGGGTTGGCACCCAGGGGTGGGTACGGAGACCCAACGGCTGACAGCGGGCCATGGGCGTCACCCAACCCAACACCCAACCAATGGGTGTCACCCAACCCAACACCCAACCGATGGGTGTCACCCAGTACACCCAACAATGGGCGTCACCCAACCCAACACCCAACCGATGGGTGTCACCCAACCCAACACCCAACCAATGGGCGTCACCCAACCCAACACCCAACCAATGGGCGCCATGTCCCATGGGTGTCACCTAACCCAACACCCAACCAACGGGCGCCATCTCCCATGGGTGTCACCCCACCCAACACCCAACCAATGGGCGCCATGTCCCATGGGTGTCACCCCACCCAACACCCAACCAATGGGTGCCATCTCCCATGGGTGTCTCCCAGCCCAACACCCAACCAATGGGCGCCATGTCCCATGGGCGTCACCCAGCCCAACACCCAACCAATGGGCGCCATGTCCCATGGGCGTCACCCAGCCCAACACCCAACCAATGGGCGCCATGTCCCATGGGTGTCACCCCGCCCAACACCCAACCAATGGGCGCCATCTCCCATGGGTGTCACCCAGCCCAACACCCAACACTGGGAATGGTGTCCCATGGGTGTCACCCAGCCCAACACCCAATGCTGGGAATGGTGTCCCATGGGTGTCACCCAGGCCAACACCCAACACTGGGAATGGTGTCCCATGGGTGTCACCCAGGCCAACACCCAACACTGGGAATGGTGTCCCATGGGTGTCACCCCGCCCAACACCCAACCAATGGGCGCCATCTCCCATGGGTGTCACCCAGGCCAACACCCAACACTGGGAATGGTGTCCCATGGGTGTCACCCCGCCCAACACCCAACCAATGGGCGCCATCTCCCATGGGTGTCACCCAGTCCAACACCCAACACTGGGAATGGTGTCCCATGGGTGTCACCCAGCCCAACACCCAACGCTGGGAATGGTGTCCCATGGGTGTCACCCAACCCAACACCCACCCAATGGGCGTCACCCAATGGGTGTCACCCAGCCCAACACCCAGCGCTGGCCCCTGTCACACCCACGGGTGTGTTCCCCCCCCCCACCCCTCCCGGGGGGGCACCTTGAGGTCCTCGAAGAGGCGCTGGGTGAGGAGGTGGCCGCAGGCGCGGGTGACGCGGTCCAGCGCGGCGTGGGCCTGGCGCCGCGGCTCCTCGCTCTCGGGGTGCCCGAACTGCGCCAGCCGCTCCGCGAAGGCCCTGCCGGCACCGGGGGTCAGGGGACCCCGGGGACACGAGGGGGACGCACGGGGGCGGGGGGCTCACCTGAAGGGGGGCAGCAGCTGGCCAAGGCGATGGCGCGGGCGGGGGCACCGTCGGGGGCGGCGTCACCGGGGCCTTCCAGGAACCGCTCGACCTTCCGCTGGAAACTGGGGCAACCCTGGCGTCACCTCGGGGGCACGGGGGTGGGGACACGGGGACACGGGGGACAGGGGGGACAGGGGGACACGGGGGGACATGGGGGGACAGGGGGGACACGGGGGATGGGGGACACAGGGGACATGGGGGACATGGGAGGACAGGGGGACATGGGGACATGGGGGCAGGGGGACATGGGGGACATGGGGGACATGGGGGACATGGGGGACAGGGGACAGGAGACAGGGGGACATGGGGACATGGGGACATAGGGGGACATGGGATGGGGGACATGGGGGATGGAGGGACACGGGGGACATGGGGGGACATGGGGGACATGGGGACATGGGGGACAGGGGACGGGGACGGGGGGACACGGGGGACATGGGGGGACATGGGGGACATGGGGGACATAGGGGACATGGGGGACATGGGGACAGGGGACGGGGGACAGGGGGACATGGGGGACATGGGATGGGGAGACACGGGGGACATGGGGGACATGGGGACATGGGGGACATGGGGAACAGGAGACGGGGGGGACATGGGGACATGGGGACATGGGGGACATGGGGAATGGGAGGACAGGAGATGGGGGGACATGGGGACATGGGGACATGGGGGGACATGGGGAACCAGGGGACATGGGGAATGGGGGACAGGGGGGACATGGGGACATAGGGGGACACGGGGGCCATGGGGGACACAGGGGACATGGGGAACCCAGGGGACACAGGGAATGGGTGGACAGGGGGGACACAGGGGACATGGGGACATGGGGGACATGGGGAACCCGGGGGACAGGGGGACATGGGGAACCCGGGGGACACGCTTTCCAGTGTCCCCTGTCCCCCCGTGTCCCACCTGTGCAGGAAGGCCACCAGCACTCCCAGCAGACCGTGGGCCATGTCCCGCCCGAACTCGGGGGTCACCTGGGGGGCTCTGTCCACGTGTGCCCGCAGCAGCTGGGGGGACACACACATGGGGACACCGTGGGGACACGGCCACCCCCCCCCAGCGTCCCCTCGGGGCTCCCCTGAGGTTGGGGAGGGGGCTCTGAGGGGCTGGGGGTGCCCCGGGGGGGTCGTACCCCCGTGACCCGCGTGGCCAGGCCCTCCTGCAGGTCCTGCTCGGTGACGTCCTCGGGCCAGGTGTCCTCGCTGAGCTGCAGCTCCTGCGCCACCGCCACCTCCAGCTTGGCCTGGGGACAAAGGGGGGTGGGGGGACACGGTGGGGACACTGCGGGGACAGCGGGAATGGGGGCAGTGGGAATGGGGGCACCGGCGCCACCGCGTCCCCCACGGCGTCCCCACCCCAGTGCCACCACTGTGCCCCCCACCGTGCCCCTCCATGTCCCCCCCCGTGCTCCCCCATCATGTCCCCCACCATGTCCCCCACCCCGTGTCCCTCCTGTGCCCCCGTGTCCCCCCTGTGTCCCCACCCCGTTCCCCCGTGTCCCCATCATGTCCCCTCCCGTGTCCCCCTGTGCCCCCCCGTGTTCCCCCGTGTCCTCCCCCTGTCCCCCTGTACTCCTCTCCGTGTGCCCCCCGTGCCTCCCGTGTCCCCCCCGTGTCCCCATCATGTCCCCCCTGTGTCCCTATCATGTCCCCACCCGTGTCCCCTCTCCGTGCTCCCCCCTGTCTCTCCCGTGTCCCCCCTGTCCCCTCGTGCTCCCCTGTGCCCACCTTGACGGCGGCGATGCAGGAGCTCTGAGGTCGCGCTGGGTCTCGGGGGGCAGGAGGGGTCCCAGGCCTGTGCCCGCAGGCAGAGCCCCCACCTCGGGGTGCCCCAGCACCTCCTCGGGACGGACCCCGAGTGTCTGGGGCACCCTGGGGGCGGAGGGGGGGTGGGGGCACGGTGTCCCTGGGTGCGGGAGGGGGCGTGTGGGGGCGATGCCGGGGCTGGTCCCAGTGGGTGGAGGCGGTGTCAGCCCGAGGTGCTGGGCAGAGTGCTGGGGGTCCCACTGGGGCGGGGGGGTACCCACAGTGCTGAGGAATGGGGGCGGGTGCTGGGGGAGGGGTCCCACAGGGCGCTGGGGAGGGGGGCAGTGCGGGGGTTCCCAGAGGGTGCCAGGGGTGTTTGGGATCCCAGAGGTGCCAGATGGGCCTCAGGGGTCCTAAGGGTGCCGGGGAGGGTCTGGGTGGTCCCAGGAGTTCTGGGGAGGGTCTGGGTGGTCCCATGGGTGCCAGGGAGGGTCTGGGTTGTCCCAGGAGTTCTGGGGAGGGCCTGGGTGGTCCCAGGAGTTCTGGGGAGGGTCTGGGTGGTCCACGGGTGTCGGGGAGGGCCTGGGTGGTCCCAGGAGTTCTGGGGAGGGCCTGGGTGGTCCCAGGAGCGCTGGGGTGGTCCCAGGAGCGCTGGGGCGGGGCCGGGGGTGGGTGGGGGTCTCACCTGGGGTAGGCGTTGCTGTGCCAGTCGAGCAGCAGGTACAGGTCGGGCACGGGCAGGGGTCTCTGGGCCAGCGCCCGCAGCTGCTGGGCCAGCGCCCGGTGGTAGCCGCGGGCGTAGACCCCCAGCGCGCCGTACTCGGGGGGGTAGGCGGGGGCCACGTGGCTCCGCACGACCCCCAGGTCGCCCACCACCCGCGCGGCCAGCGCGGCCAGCCGGGCCCCAGCCCCCGCCCGGGGCCACCTGGGCCAGCCGCTCGCTCGCCGCCCTCGCCACCGCCTCGTGCCAGCGCCGCCGCAGCGCCCGCGGCCGCCCCGGGCGGCTCCCGGGGGGGATCCGCGCGTCCGCCGCCTCCTCCTGCTCCAGCACGGCCACCACGGCGCGCAGCGGGGCCACCGCTCGCCCCGCGGCCACCGCCTCGGCCACCACCGCCCACAGCTCGGCCAGCAGCGCCCGGTACAGCAGGGCCACGTCCCGGGCCCGCCGCCCCCGCCCCCGGGCGTCGGCGACGGAGGGGGGACACGGCCGGGGACGCGGGGGGGGACACGGGCGGGGACACGGAGGGGGACGGGGACAGGGCGCACTCGGCCTCCAGGGCGATGATTTGGGCGTCCGCGGCCACCAAGTCCCGCCGCTGGATCAGCTCCAGGATCTCCAGCACTGCGGAGGCACCTGCTGGCAGGGGGTCACTGTGTGACCTGGCCCCGTGTCCCTGGCCCCGTGTCCCTTGTCCCCATGTCCCCTGTCCCCGTTGTCCCCTGTCCCCGTGTCCCCTGTCCCCGTGTCCTCGCGGCCCCGAGTCCCGCGTCCCCGTCTCCATCCCCTGCTGCCATCGCTGTCCCGACGCCCTCATCGCTGTGCCCGTGTTCCCAAAGCCCCCCCCTGTGTCCCCCCATGTCCCCATCCCTGTCCCAAAGTCCTCAACCCTGTCCCTGTCCCTCTGTCCCTGTCCCCTGTCCCTGTCCCCCTGTCCCCTGTCTGCACCTCCGCGTCCCCACATCCTCACGTCCCCAAATCCACTGTCCCCATCTCCATCCCCGTCCCCACGGCCCCAAACGGTCCCCACGTCCTTCTGCCTCTCCCTGTGTCCCCTCATGTCCTCTGTGTCCCCAGCCCCCTGTATCCCCCGGTGTCCCCCCGTGTCCCCAGCCCCCCTTTGTCCCCCCCGTGTCCCCAACCCCCCGGTGTCCCCCCGTGTCCCCAACCCCCTGTGTCCCCCCGTGTCCCCCTGTGTCCCCCGGTGTCCCCCTGTGTCCCCCGTGTCCCCCCGTGTCCCCAACCCCCTGTGTCCCCCCGGTGTCCCCCCTGTGTCCCCAACCCCCTTTGTCCTCCTGGTGTCCCCCCTGTGTCCCCAGCCCCCTTTGTCCCCCCCTGTGTCCCCAACCCCCTGTGTCCCCTCGGTGTCCCCCCCGGTGTCCCCAGCCCCCTGTGTCCCCCGGTGTCCCCCCCGTGTCCCCACTCACCGGACAGCGGCTCCTGTCCCTGTGCCCGTCCTGCTCCTTCCCCGCGCCGTCGGCTCCGGTTCCCGCCGCGTCCGCCGCGTCCCCCGGGGGTTTCCTCTCCCGGGGCTCTGCCTGCGCCCCGCTGTCCCCACGTGCCCAGGGCCAGGCGCAGCAGCGACCCCGCTTGCCGCCCCCTGCTCGTCCTGGGGCCGCCGCGGGACCCCCGAGTCCTCGGAGCGGCGGCGGCCGCGGGGGTCCCGGGGCGGCGGGCGCGGCCGAAGGGCCCCCGAGCTGCCCCAGGTGGCCCCCAGCTGCCCCCAGCCCCACCAGCCCCCGAGGGTGGCGCGGCGGCGCCGGCGGCTCTCGGGGTTCTCCGCGAAGGGGTCCCCGTCCCCGACCCCGCCCCTGCCCCGTCCCGGGGGTCTCCGGGGCAGCGGCATCGCCGCGGGGGCTCCGGGGGCGAACGCGGATGGGGGGGACACGCAGGGACGCCCGGTTGTCACCCGCGGGGCAGGGGACACGCGGGGACCCCCGGCTGTCACCCACAGGGGAGGGGACACGCAGGGACCCCCGGCTGTCACCCACAGGGGAGGGGACACCCGGCTGTCACCCACGGGGAGGGGACACGTGGCCCCTGGGGACCCGCGCGGTGCCCGCGGCGGTGGCACTGGTGGCACTGGTGGCACTGGTGGCACTGGTGGTGGTGGCGTTAGCGGTGGCAGTGACCCGGTGACACTGGTGGCGCTGGTGGCTCTGGCGGCTGCGGTGACACTGGTGACACTGGTGACGCTGGTGGCTCCGGTGACACTGGAGGCTGCAGGGACACTGGTGACACGGATCCCGCGGTGACACTGGTGGCGTTGGTGGCTGCAGGGACACTGGAGGCTGCGGGGACACTGGTGGCACTGATCCTGTGGTGACACTGGTGACACTGATCCTGTAGTGACACTGGTGGCACTGATCCTGTGGTGACACTGGTGGCGCTGGTGGCTGCAGGGACACTGGTGACACTGATCCCGCGGTGGCACTGGTGACGCTGATCCTGTGGGGACACTGGTGACACTGGTTCCTGTGGTGACACTGATTCCCACGGTGACACTGATTCCCACGGTGACACTGGTGGTGGCTGCAGAGACACTGATGACACTGCCGTGGTGGCACTGGCGGCTGTGGGGACACTGGTGACACTGATCCCGCGGTGGCACTGGTGGCGCTGGTGACTGCAGGGACACTGGTGACACTGCCGTGGTGACACTGGCGGCACTGGTGGAGGCTGTGGGGACACTGGCGGAGGCTGTGGGGACACTGGTGACACTGCCGTGGTGACACTGATCCCGCGGTGACACTGGCGGCGCTGGCGGAGGCTGTGGGGACACTGGTGACACTGCCGCGGTGACACTGGCGGCGCTGGTGGAAGCTGCGGTGACACTGATCCCGTGGTGACACTGGCGGCTGCCGCGGTGACACTGGCGGCGCTGGCCGGGGGTTTCCTGAGGAAGCGCCGCCCCGGAGGGGCCTCCCCGGCCGGGCAGGGTCAGCCCCGGTTCCGCTCCCGGGGAAGGGGGACCGGGGAGGAGAGAGGGGGACACCGGGGGGACCGGGGAGGGGACTGGGTGACACCCGGGGGACACCAGGGGAACCGGGGAGAAGAGAGGGACACCCCACGGGTGACGGGGGACACCGGGGGACACCGGGGGACACCGGGGGACCGGGGAGGGACGGGGACACCTGGGGGACACCGGGGGACACCAGGGACCGGGGAGGAGAGAGGGGACACCGGGGGACTGGGAGGGACACCGGGAGGACCGGGGAGGGGACGGGGGACACCGGGGGGACACCGTGGGGACAGCGGGGGACTGGGAAGGGGCCCTGGGTGACACGGGAGACCCCACAGCACCCAGATGGGACCAGGATGGGACCCCCGGGTGACACGGGGGACCCCACAGCACCCAGATGGGACCCCCATAGCGCGGGGGAGACACGGGGGGGACCCGGGGATGGCAGAGGGGACAGGGCAGCGACACGGGGGACCCCACGGGGGGACAGGGAGGGGACTCTGGGGACACAGGGGGTGGCACAGGTGACAGAGAGGACCACGGGGGTGACACAGCAGACCCCACGGGTGACACTGGGACCGACCCGGTGGCACTGGTGACCCCACGGATGGCACTGGTGACCCCACGGGTGGCACCGGGGACCCCACGGGTGACACAGGGACCCCGTGGGTGGCACCGGGGACCCCACGGGTGACACCAGTGACGCCACGGGTGGCACCGGGGACCCCGCGGGTGACACCGGGGACCCCCTGGGTGACACCGGGGACCCCACGGGTGACACCGGGGACCCCATGGGCGATGAGGACGATCCCTCGGTGACCTCACAGGTGACCGAAGGGACCCCAGGGGTCACAATGAGCCCCCCCTGTGGTCCCGGTGTCCCCACGCGTGACCGGGAGGCGACAGCGCGGGACCCCACGTGACCCCGCCCACCCCTCGCGACCCTGCCCACCCTCGCGACCCCATTGGTCACTCTCGTTAAGGTCCCGCCCACACCCTGCTCTCACCCTCCCCTCAGCCAATCGCCGCGCGGCACCGCCACGCGGCCACGCCCCTCTTGTGGGCGTGTCCGGCTGTCTCCATGCCCGGGAGGCGAGTTCTGATTGGCTGAGTCGGGCGTCGTGGGCGGGGCCAACCCCTCAGGCCGACCGTCCTTATAAGGCCGAGGCCACGCCCCCGGCGCGCCCCGGTTCCGGTTCCGGTGTCATGGCCGCCATGGCCGCCCCGGCCCGGCCCCGCCGCCCCCCCCGGTAACGGGCCCTGGACCCTCGGAGCGCCACCCGGGCGGGACCCCCGGCAGCGGCACCGCCCCCCCGCCAGCGGGACCCTCCGGGAACGGGGCCCTCCGGATCCCCCAGGATCGGCACCAGGACCCCGGGAGCGGGCACCCCGGGGCGGGACCCCGGGAGCCTCACCGGGATCGCCTCAGGAGCGGGACCCGCCGCCCCGGAATCCTCCAGGACCGGGGATCCTGGATCGGGACCCCCGGTAACGGGACCGGGACCCCCTCCCCCGGTAACGGGATCGAGACCACCCCCAGTACCGGGACCCCGGGCTGGGATCCCCAGCGACAGGGCTCCTCCGGTACTCCCCGGTAATGGGAACCCCTGGCAACGGGACCCCTCCGGTACTGGGAGCTCCCCGGTGCCCCCGGGCCGGGACGATGTCCTCGCGCTCCGCGCTGGCGGCGGGGAACGAGCGGAACGCGGACACGGTGAGAGCCGGGAACGGCACCGGGGGGTCCCAGGGGTCCCGGGGATCTCGGGGGTCCTGGGATGGACCGGGGGATTTGGGGGGTAACGGGGGGATGCTGTACCGGGGAGGGTCCCGGGGGAGTCCTGGGATGGACCGGCGGGGTCCCGAGGGGGGTCCTGGGGAGGGCTGGTTTGGCAGCCTGGGGGGGTGGGGGGGCACCGGGGGATTTTTGAGGTCAGTCCTG
>NW_026088278.1:0-15621 GCF_022539395.1 Myiozetetes cayanensis
ATCATAACCCTGACTCACCATCTATCTAGTACAGTTGTTGCGCCACTCTGGGTACTACAGAGAGAGCAAGAGCTGTGTATGCAGGCACCTTTGTGAGACCTACACCCTAAACCCACACTTAAAAAAATTAAATCTAAACCTGAACCTAATGCTAAACCTTAAACCCTAACTGTAACCCTATCCCTAACTCTAACCCAAACATTACCTAACCCCTAACCCTAACCTGACACTATCCCTAACTGTAACCCTAAACTTAAACCTAACCCTAACCAAAACATTACCTAAATTCTAACATTGGTGATGTCACAGGGGACTTCAGTGACTTCACAAGGACAGGGGTGACATCACAGTGACACCAGTGACATCATTGGGGACATTGTTGACATCACAGGGGACAGTGATGACATCACAGAGACACCGGTGACATCATCGGAGACATGGGTGACATCACAGGGACAGTGGTGCCATCACAGATATATTGGTGACATCACAGGGGACTGGTGACCACAAATGAAAGCCGTGATGTCACAGAAAGATCTCTGACATCACAGGGGACATAGGTGGCTTCACAATGACAGTTGTGACATCATAGAGACACCAGTGTCATCATTTGGGACCAGTGACATCACATGGGACTGTTGACCACAAAGGGACAACCCTGATGTCACAGGGACATCGGTGACTTCACAAGGAAAGGGCTGACATTATAGAGACACCATTGACATCATCGGGGACATTGCTGACATCAAAGGGGCAGTGGTGGTGTCACAGAGACAGCAGTGTCATCACTGGGGATATAGTTGACATCACAGGGGACAGTGATGACACCACAGAGACACCAGTGACATCAACGGGGACATCTGTGACATCACAGCCAACATAGGTGACTTCAAAGGCAAGGGGGGACATCACAGAGACAGCAGGGACATCATTGGGGACCAGTGACATCAGACTGGAAGCAGAGGGACAGCAGTGATGTCACAGGGACATCGGTGACATCAAAGGGAAATGGTGACATCACAGGGACATCGGTCACATCACAGAGATATGGTGCCACTCTTGGGGACAGTGGTGAAATCACAGCGAAAGCAATGACATTATTGGGGAGCAGTGACATCAGAGGAGAATGTTGACAGGAATTAAAACTTTTGTATCCTTATCTTATCTCCTACCCAATTTGGCTTGTAGTCTTTTTTTCCTCAAAGCCATTTAGGCAACATGGGAATGGGTTATTTAAGCTTCCAGTTTTCCAAATACATTCCTACATATCCTGAGGTGCTCTTCAAAGTCTACCACAAAAGCAGATTGCGGTTTTGGGAACTCTTAGGGAGGGATCCAGATATTATTTATGTTCCTCTGTCTACTGTTCAACTAACTCAATTGCAGATTCATAGCTCTGGTTTTCAGTTAGCCATTGCTGGTTATAAAAGTCAATTTTCAGTTCACCTTCCCTCTATTCCTTTTTTGCAGCTGCTGGTCCTTACTCAGCCAGAGCTAACACACAACTATTCTCCTGTTCCACAAACAAGTGCTAGAACTGTGCTCACAGATGGTTCTGGCAGAACATCTAACACAGCAGTCACCTGGCTCAGAGCAGGAAAATGGGTATATGACACGCACAAGGTAAGAGGTTCCTCTCAGATAGCAGAGCTCTCTGCAGTCATACCTGCATTTCAACTATTTCCTGAGCCTTTAAACATTGTTTCTGATTCAGCCTCTGTCGTTGGAGCAGTCTGATGAATTGAGAATTCATCCATAAAAGATATCTCCCAATTACAATTAGCTCATATGTTCAAATCATTACTGTATGAAATTGGTCATCATAAACACAAATTCCACATAATCCACATTCGTTCTCACATTTCTCTCCCAGGGCCCATCCCAGCAGGAAATCATGTGGCAGATCAAATAGCTGATACAGGGCACCTTGCCCAAACTGCAGTAGTTCCAAACAATTTTGAAAAAGCAAAGCTGCCCCACAGTTTTTTTCACCAAAATGCAAAATCCCTCAAAAAAACATTCCACCTCACACTATCTCAAACCAGAGCAATTATTTCTGTGTGCCCTGACTGCCAGAGCCTCACTCCTCTACCATCTGAGGGGGTAAACCCTCATGGAATTAACCCACTGGACATCTGACAGTCAGCAATAATGCATTATTCACCATTTGGAAAATTAAAATACATCCATGTGTTCATTGACATGTGTTCTGGTGCCATTGCAGCAGCAGCACATGCAGGAGAGAAGGTCCAAGATGTCAAATCAACAAACACCTTCTATCTGCAATATCAGTCTTTGGCATCCCCAGAACGATAAAAACAGATAACAGACTGGCATACGCTTCTCACTCTTTAAAAGACTTTTTCAACATGTGGGACATCTCCCATGTCACAGGGATCCCCCACTCCCCACTGGTCAAGCAGTGCTAGAGGGTGCTCATCAAACACTCAAGAATATGTTAACCAAACAACAAAACACCACAATTGGACTTAGATGGTGAGTGCGGGAATGGTTGGAGTTTGGTCAATGTGCTGCTAAAGTCCTGCATTGATTTTGGTTTCTTTTCTTGGAGCTGAGGAAGAGAAGAACCCAGGGACTGCAGGAATCCCTGAGCCAGCCCAAGGGACATGCTTTTGGAAGGTGGATGGACAGGCAGAGCTCTCTGCAGGATAAGTGGAGGGTTCTGAGCCAGAGAGGGAATGAGAGCTGGGTACAGGCTTGGGAATTGCCAGGAGGGTTTTTGAAATGAGTGTAGGGAAGGGGATGTCTAAGAACAAGTCCCTTAGGAGAAGGAAGAGGAGAGGCTGAGTTTTGACCCCAGCACTGGGGTGTGCAGGGCAGAGCAGAGAATCTCCCCCATGTAAGATTCTTGTTGGTCCATCTATGCAGTTCTGACAAGCACTGCTTGTCACATCCTATCCTCTCCATTCCAGAAGAGGCCCTGGCAAGCAAAGAACCAACACCCCACCCCAGCACAGTCAGACCCACCCATGTACTTTGAGCCCTTTTGTTATGTCATGGCCTATCCTGTCCATTCCGGAATAGCCTGTGGATACCAAAAAACCAAGCCCCTACCATGTGACAGTTCAACCCCATCTGTGTGCCAAAGGCTGCTTTGTGATGTCACAGCCCATCCTCTCCATTCCGGAATAGCCCCTGGCAACGAAAAAGTCAACGCCCCAAAACCTCGAAATGCAGCCCCATCAGTGTGTTCTGGGCCCCTTTGTGATGTCACAGCCTGTCCTCTCCATTCTGGAATAGCCCCTGGAAACCAAAGAACCAACAGAATGTCACAGTGCAGCCCCCCCATCTACCATTGCTCCTTTGTGAAGTCACGGCCTTTCCCCCAGGAAAGAAAGCCTGTAACCTTGGGGTTTCAGGTGCAGTTGGTGGGGTACCCTGGGCACTCCTTGGGCAGCAAGAGTTTTCTGTCCTGCCACCTTTTGTCTCCAGGGATGTTTGTCCAGATTCAAATCTGGCAGTCAGACTGACAATCCCAGTGTGGGGTTCCTGCAAACGAACGACAGCCCTGCCCTCCAGGAAAGAAACCCCTTACCCTCGGTCTCTTTTCCTCTTCCTTCAAATACAACCTGCAGGGCAGCTTTCTGCCATCTCTTCTCTTGGGAATTGTGAAGATAGACCTGCTCCCATGTTTAACACCTCACGCAAAACCACCCTGTTAACACCTTTCCCAACCTTCCCCATCCTTTCCCAAACCTGAGATATGGAAAGAACAAGTGCCCTTGTCCCTGGCTGTGCTGCTGTGCTGGAGTCTCTTCCCTCCAGCTCTGCACACAGGCACTGCCCCTGCAACTCCAGAGAAGGGCTGAAGAAGCATCTTCAACACAGAAATCAGGGCAGATTTATCAGGGATTGTTGATATATTTTGGTCTGTGTTTGACCTATCCACCTGCAAAAGTTTTGTTCTTTGCCTGCCAAGTTCACTGATAAACGGGAGCTTCATCCTTGCAGAGACAGTTTCTTGTATCAACTGTTTTAATTGGGGTTCCATGATCATCTCATTGTCTATAGGGGACATTTGAAGTAGAGACTGAAGAGGAGAGGATGAAGTAAAGCCCCCAGACCCAAATAGATCAGACCCCTTGAGTGAAACAGCGCAAGTGCGAGGGTGATCCCCACGTTCTCCCGCATGGCTGAAGGGGGGCACTCACAGAACAGGGGCAGGGACCGAGGGCCTCTGGCTGGGCGGTGCTGCCACACCGACCCAGGGAGACGTCCCCGGCTCAGTGGATAAAAATGCAGGTGACTCGTGCTCGGGGCTCTCAAGCTTCACAGGAAGGACAACGTTGCCTTCTGCGGGGACGCCGCTATCTTTGTGAGCCTGCTGACCCTCCGAGGATGCAGCCTCTGCTGGGGGGAATTCTGGTTATCCTGGGGTCTGTGAGACAACCTCGTAAAACACAGCTGAGTGAGTGGGGGTTTCTCTGAGGGCTTAGTTCACTCCTCTCCTTTCCTGTCTCTCCGGTTCCCGTTTCCTTGGCCACTTTCTGTAATAAATATTGGGTTTGTTGTTGAGCTTTCAACAGTGTCTTGGTTTTCAATCTCGACATCCTTTCGAACTCACTCTGTTACACGGTGTTAATTAATGAAACTTGGAAAGTGCACAACAACAGCGAGAAAAGACAAGATAGAAAACTTACAAAGACTGTGGTTGCTGCTTTAATTCAGAATTCAAATATTTGGGGTCGTGGCAGAGGGCAGGCAGTGCGAGGAAGAGGGGCTCACCTTTTCAACAAGCAAGAGTGGGACAAAATCAATGTGCCCATTGCATGCAGGAGGAACACTGGAAACAGGATTGCCCTAAGTTGGCAAATGGGAACCCAGGAGGAGCTGTCATCGCTCATCAGACCAGGGAATGAGGGGGACTGGTGAGTCATTCCCTGGCAGACCCACTGGTTTAAAATGCAACAAGGGGAAGGTGAAAAAGAATTAGACTTTCTGATCGACACTGGAGCCACATTTTCTGTTCCAAACCAAGAACCAGTGCCTAAAAGTGATAAATTTGTTCAAGTCGTGGGAGTAACAGGTCAATCAGAAAAAACTTTCTTTCTGAAACCCCTTCAGTACAAAGTTGGAAAACAATGGGAATTCATCAATTTTTAGATCTGCCTAATTCCCCAAAGCATCTGTTGGGTAGAGATTTGTTTGAAAACCTGGGAGCTGTGATTAAATTTGAAAAAGGTAAACTTGAATTTCAGGTAAACAAAGAACAACTAATAGCAGCCCTGAGTTTGGTCCTGAGCTGCATAAAACCAGAGCAAAAAAATCCAAATATCAGTCAAATTTTAGATGGAGTCTATTCCTTGGGATGGGGTACAGATGTACCCGGTAAATCAAAAAAGGCAACTCCTATTCAGACAGAATCATTACCAGGAGCAAAGCCGGTAGTCAGGAAACAATATCCATTGATGTTTGGAGGCAGAAAAGGAATTTTACCAATAAGTGAAAACTTTTTGAAGTTGGGACTTGTAATAGAGTGTGAACCAGAACTTCAACATCTCAATTCTCCCAGTTAAGAAACCAAGTGGAACTTACAGACTAGTTCAGGATTTAAGGGGAGTAAATGAGATACCTAAAACCTTATACCCCGTGGTAGCAAATCCCTATACACTTCTAACAAAATTGAGAGATAATTTGATTGGATTCACAGTGTTAGATTTCAAAGATGCCTTTTTCTGTCTACCCCTAGCTCAGGAAAGTCAGAAGATTTTTACTTTTCAGTGGGAATCTGTCCATAGTGGGAGAAAGATGCAATTAAGTTGGACAGTCTTACCCACAGAAATTTAAAAATAGTCCCCCTTTGTTCAGTGACCAGCCAGTCCAAGAGCTGGAACAATGGCAGCAGCCACCGGCGGTTGGCGTTCTGCTACAATATGGAGATGACTTGTTAATAGCGACCGGAACAGAAGAAGTGAGTGTGCAGTGGACAATCTCTCTGTTAAACTTCTTGGGTTTAAATGGTTCCCGAGTTTCCCGACACAAAGCACGGTTGGTGCAAGAGAAAGTGGTGTACCTGGGATATGAAGTCTCTGATGGACAATGTTCCCTGGGAAAAGCAAGAAAGGAAGCATCTGCCAGACACCCAGCCCAGAAACAGGGGGAGATCTCCAAGCCTTTCTAGGAATGACAGGTTGGTGTAGTTTATGTCTCTATCAGTAGGGAGTACTTGTAAAGCCTTTCTAGGACCTGCTGAAAAGAACCCAAAAGAACATCATGTGGAGCCCTGAGACAGACGAGGCCTTCAAAGGCCTGAAGCGGGAGCTCAGGAGGGCTCCGGCGTTGGCTTTGCCTGACGGGACGAAGCCCCTTTGGTTGTTGTGCCATGAACGTCAAGGAATGGCTTTGGGGGTCTTGGGCCATCCAGGAGGGCCGAGCTCGACTGCAAACAGTGGGATGGAGTCAGCAAGGGATGGCCCAGCTGTCTGACAGCAGTGACTGCAGCAGTCATGGACCACTGTCCCAGTGATGTCCCTGATGTCCCTGTGATGTCACCGCTGTTCACTGTGATGTCACTGGTGTCTCTGCGATGTCACTCCTGTCCTTGTCAAGTCACCAATGTCCCCAGTGATGTCACTGATGTCCTTGGGAGATCACGGTTGCCCCTTTGTTTTCACCAGTCTTCTGTGATGTCACTGCTCCACAATGATGTCACTGCTGTCCCTGTAATGTCACCACTGTCCCCTGTGATGTCACCAATGTCCCCCGTGATATCACTGGTGTCTCTGTGTTGTTATCCAGGTCCCCTGTGATGTCACTGATGTCTCTGTGACATCACGGCTTTCCTTTGTTGTCACCAGTCCCCAGTGATAGTTCTTGTCCCCAATGACACCATTGCTGTCTCTGTGATGTCACCACTGTCCCCAACGTTAGCACCATGTTCCTGTGATGTCACTGATGTCTCTGTGACATCACGGCTTTCCCTTTGTTGGCAACAATCGCCTATGATGTTCACATGGTGTCACTCTGTGATGTCACCAATGTCCCTGTGATGTCACCAGTGTCCCCAGTGATATCACTGGTGTCTCTGTGTTGTCACCTTCACCCCCTGTGATGTCACAAATGTCCCTGTGACATCACAGCTTTCCCATTGCTGTAAGCAGTCCCCTGTGATGTCACTGGTCTCCAATGAGGTCCCTACTGTCTCTGTGATGTCACCACTGTCCTGTGTTATGGAACCAATGTCCCCGATGATGTCACTGGTGTCTCTGTGATGTCACCCCTGGCCTTGTGCAGTCACTGATATCCCCTGTGATGTCACCAATATCCCTGCGACATCACGGCTTCCCATTATTGTCACCAGTCCCCTGTGATGTCACCGGTCTCCAGTGATGTCACTGCTGTCTCTGTGATGTCACTACTGTCCCTATTGGTGGCACCATGTCCCCATGATGTCACTGATGTCCCTGTGATGTCACCAGACCCCTTTAATGTCAGTGATGTCCCTGTGAAATCGCAGCTGTCCCCTTCTTGTCACCAGCCTCCTGGGATGTCACTGGTCCCCACTGATACCACCAATGTCCCCAAGGATGTCACCACTGTCCCCTGTGTCCCCAGTGATGTCACTGCTCTCTCTGTAATGTCACCTTTGTCCTTGTGAAGTCACCAATGTCCCCATTGATGTCACCAATGTCACTGTGATACCACAACTGTCCCTCTGTTTTCACCAGTCACCTGTGATGTCACTGATCCTCAGTGATGTCACCCATGTCCCTGCAATGTCATCAGACCCCTTTCATGTCACTGATGTTCCTTTTTATATCAAGACTATCGCCTTTTTTTAACCAGCCCCCTGTGATTTCACTGGTTCCTAAATGATGTCACAGCTGTCCCAGTGGTGTCACCACTGTAACCAGAGGTGGAAACTTGTCCCTGTGATATCGTTGTGATGTCACCAGACCCCTGTGATGTCACTGATTTCCTTGTGCTTGTCCCTTTGTTTTCAACAGTCCCCTTGTGATGTCACTGGTACCCAATGATGTCACTCATGTCCCTGTGATGTCACCACTGTGCTCTGTGATGTCACCAATATCCCTAATGATGTCACTGAAATCTCTTTGATGTCAGCCATGTACTTGTGATGTCACTGATGTACCATGTGATGTCACTGATGTCCCTCTGACATCACAGCTGTCTCTTTGTTTTTACCAATCCCCTGTGATGACACTCGTCCCCAGTGATGTCAACAATGTCCCTTTCATTAGGGTTAGGGTTAGGGTTTAGGGTTAGGCTTAGGCTAAGGCATAGGCTTAAGTTTTAGGGTTAGGGTTAGGGTTAGGGTTAGGATTAGGGTTAGGGGTAAGGTTAAGGTTTAGAGTTAGTGTTGGGGTTTGGGTTAGGATTTAGGTAACTTTTTGGTTAGAGTAAGGGATAGGATTACGATTAGGGTTAGGGTTAGGGTTAGGGTTGGATGAGGCAGAAACATCCCCTTTCTCTTGCCCTTTTCCGTGTGTGGGGCGAAAATCACCCTTGTCAGGGAGACCCTGCAGGCTCTGCTCCTCCGGTGATCCAACATCGTCCCCTGCTGACCAGGATTGGAATTGCGCCTAAAAGCGCAGAATACCGGACTCTTTCCTTTTTTTGAGGGGGATTTTTGATACAGGATTATTTGGTTGGTTTTGTGGTCTTTCATTATTTTACCAATACACATATATCCTTTAATAAAGGTCTGTTATTTTTCTTTCTCCATACTTTCTCACTTGGAGCCTTTTAATTTTGGATTTACAATTGCTTAGAAGGAAGAGTTTGGTCTTCCTCATAACTCATCCTCCTTAGCCACACACTTGTGTTTCATTAAACTAAGAGAGATGCAGTCATGCTTTGTTTACAGCCCAGAGATCTTCCAGGTTCTTCCCATTTGCCTCTGGCCCTCTCAGAGAACTTGTGTGGACACCTTCCCTGCCTGCACCAGATGATTTCACAAAACTGGGAGGAGGGGTGTATTTCATGGAGAAGGACCTGGGGTGTTTTGAGGCCTCTCCAAACAAATATTTCCTTTAGGAGAGCAAAAACCAGGACAGTGAGGGGAACAGCAGAAATGCAGCTCCTCCAGGAATAGCAGCTCCTCCAGGAATTCCCAGCACATGCCCACAGATCCTCCCAGAGGGGTGAGGCAGACATCAAGGTTGGAAGGGAATGTCCTGTTTGGGATAATTTAGGAGATGGCTGCATCCCCTCTCCCTACCCAGAAGCTGGAGATGCTGCTGTCTGGCAGCAGGAGGTGCCTGTGTGGGGGTTCAGCACCGCTGGCTTGGTGCAAGTACAAGAAGCGTTTGGACGATACTCCTGGGTACGTGGTGTGACTCTGGGGGATGGTCCAGGGAAGGCTCAGGAGTTGGACTCGATGATTCTTGTGGGTCCCTTCCAACTTGGAATATTGGGTGTGATTCTGTGAAGTTCCACAGGGCTGTGTGTGAGCAGAGAGCAGGGGTTGAGCAAAGCAGAGCAGGGCAGTGGCAGCACAGCCCTTGAGCACTGCCCCAAGCGGGTTGAGGCCAAAGGAGAGCTGGGGGTGGGGTTGGTCCCACTCAGGTGAGGGGGTAGAGACACGGGGACAGCAGGGAGTGCAGGGCAGGGAGAGCATCGGAGGGAACTGATGGGCATGGGGATGTCTCCAGGTTGGGCTCTCCCAGTGCTCAGTGGCCCCATCTCTCCAGGACGAGGGTGCTGATGGGGGCGGACGACAAGAGGAGCAAGGTGAGGACACAGTGCAGGATTCAGATCCAGAGGGAAATGCCTGACCCTGGAAGAAGGGTGGGTCACAATGTGGACAAAATATGTCTAGGAGGAACAAAGAGTGGAAAGGACTCACAAGTTTTCACTTGCCTCTGACAGGGAATATTGTCTTAGTCGAGGGGTTGCTGTCTGTTAGAGAAATGTAGAACTCATGATTCTTGGTGTCCTGTGCAGGGACCATCCCAGACACTGAACTCCTCCCCAGTTCCCATCTTGATCCTTTAGATGAATGTGGAACCAGCCAGCTCATGCAAATCTGACCAACTGGTTGACATGAGCTCTTAGAAAAAGAGAAGAGACCAGAGAAGGCGTGATGGGGAGAGGAAGCAGTGAGCAGGATATGCCATTCCAGCCCAGTGAGATCCCAGGTGATGAACCTCCTCATGTCCTGGTGGTGGCAGCTGGGCATCCTTGGCCCTGATGCTGAGGGTCACTGAGTGTGTGAGGAGGGAATCCTTCACCATTGGGGGTTGTGCCTGCCTGGGAGCTGGACCAGCTGCCTGGGAGGAGAAAGGCACAGGTTGAGAGCCTGCAGCTCCCCAGGTCCTGCACACACTGAGACACCATGGGGATTCCAGGTACACCATCTGTCATCTGTGAGGATCAAGAAATGAATGCCGTGTCCAGTTGTGGCTCTGGAGACAGCTCAACCCCGTGCCCCTTCCACATTCACATTACTGAGGATTTACTAGACAAGAATTTTCCCACCTGTGTGACTCCATCCCACATCTCCTTTTTCCCCTGTTTGACACCACCCCAAACCCGTTTTCTATGTGATTTGTGATTCCAGGTGCATGGTTCTGATGCCTAAAGCATTTCAGCACCTCCCAGGTGTTACACTCTGCCCTGAACCCATTGGGAAGTGTTGAAAATCACCCCCTTTTGTTCAGAGTGCCATGGGGGTTGAAGGAAGCAATCATCCTCCTGCCTTCCCCAAAGCAGCTCTGCCCATCACTGCTGCATGCCTGATCCACACAGCCTGTGTCCTGCCCTGTGCTCAGGACACACCCTGTCCTGCCCCTCTCAGCAGCACTCCAGTGCTCCATCCCTCCTAGACATATTTTGTCCACATTGTGACCCACTCTTCTTCCAGGGTCAGTCATTCCTCTCTGGATCTGGGTCCTCTGCTGTGTCCTCACAGTGCTCAAGGCCTGTGCTGCCATTGCCCAGTTCCGCTTTGCTCAGCCCCTACTCCCTCCTCAGACACAGCCCTGTGGAACTTCACAGAATCACAACTAATATTCCAAGTTGGAAGGGACCCACAAGGATCATCGAGTAATCCTGGACCAAAAATCCCCCTCAAAAAAAAGGAAACAGTCCGGTATTTCATCGCTTTTTGGCGCAATTCCAATCCCGGTCAGCAGGGGCCGCTGTTGGATCACCGGAGGAGCAGAGCCTGCAGGGGCTCCCTGACAAGGGCGATTTTCGCCCCCCACACCGAGAAGGGCAAGAGAAAGGGGATGTTTCTGCCTCATCCAAGGAGAAGGGTCAGGCGAAATGTCCCCCAGGAGCAACTCTGTCTCCAGGAGTTTTAACAGAAACCTACTGCATGGGGCTCCTGTGGGGACATCAAAGCCAGCCCACATGGGAATATGCAGAGCTCTTTTTTTCTAAAACTTTAACATTACAACAAACCTCTATCTGCCAACAGATGACAATTTTGATGCAGGAACAGATATGACCCTGTGACCTCACATAGTATTTTAACTCTCCAATGACATGGACCTTTCTGCACACAGCCAGGGCTAAAAATTACTTTTGGTTGGAATTAAGGTTTGGAAAGAAAATGAAAGAAAAGAAAGGAAGGGCAGTAAACCAGTATGAATCCGAAGGTCTGAGGGTCTGGTGGATGTCTCAAGTGAGCTCAGGCCGCAGACGTCTCCCCTTTCTCTCACCGTGTAGCTCCACAGTCCATTCATGTCTCTCCAGCCACCCCTTTTGTATCTCCAGGGCTGTCACTGGGCAGCTCAGCCTCATTCCGGGAGGGACTGTGGGAGGCAGAGGTGCAGTCAGGGAGAGAAATCCATGTTTGTTCTCCCCGGGAGCAGAAGTAGCTGAGCATTGCACACACCCATAGCCCTGAGCACAGCAGGGTCTCTGCCTCTGTGTGCCTGTGCAGCCAGGGGAGCATCAGTGTGGGAACAGAGAAGAGCACACCCACAGCTGGATCCCGTGATTTATGGACACACAGCTTCCTTTGGACACACATCCTGACTGACGTATCAAACAGGACAAAGCAGATGTCTCCACAGAATCTTAGGTTACCATTCCCTTGGGATATGGAAGACAGGTGGGATGGCATTCTGGGGCAGTGAGGCATTGGTTCTTTTGTGGTCAGAGAGCATTGCAGGATGGAGAGAATAGGTCATGATATCTGAAAGGGGCCAATGGCTCATGGGTGGGGTTGCACTGGGACACTGTGGGGCGTGTGTTCTTTGGTTTCTAGGGGGCATTCTGGAATAGAGAGGGTAGACCATGACACCACAAAGAGTCCCATGGCAGACATGTTGGGTTGCATTCTTGGGGTATGAGACATTAGTTCTTTGGTGTCCAGGGGCCATTCTGGAATAGAGATGATTGGCCGTAAAATCACAAATCATCATCATCATGGTTAGGCTTCACGAATGAAGATTTGAAAGGGCTCTACCCACGCTTTCTACAAGCGCGTTGATGGCTAAAAAGGCCAATGCGAGATAGACAAGTCCGGTTGCAGAAGGCACAGCAGAAAGACTCCCCAGGTGATATCAGACGCAGACGCGATTCTTTCTGCGTTGTCTTTTCTCCTCGAGAGTGATCCTGTGTGTGTTCTCAAAGGCAGCAGCAGCATTATAGATGGTGTGTCTCCAGGCCTCCCGATTGGAGGCCAGGGTAGACCAATGGTGATGATCAATATGGCCAAGGCTGAGGGATTGTTTCAGGCAGTCCTTGTATCTCCTCTTCGGGGCTCCTCTCTTGCGGTAGCCAGTGGCAAGTTCCCCATAGAGCACAATCTTAGGGAGGCGGCAGTCCTGCATCCTGGAGACGTGCCCTGCCCAGCACAGCTGTGTTCTCAGCAGCATGGCCTCAATGCTCGTGACTGCTGCCTGTTCAAGGACAGACGTGTTGGTCACATTGTCAGTCCAGTGGATGTTTAGAATTGTGCGGAGGCAGCGCTGATGGAAGCGTTCTAAGATACGCAAGTGGTGCCGGTAAATGACCCATGATTCAGAGCCATAGAAAAGAGTAGACAGTACAACGGCTCTGTAAACGCTGATCTTTGTACTTTTCTTCAGGTGTTTGTTTTGCCACACTCTTTTATGGAGTTTACTGAAAGCTCTGTATGCCTTTGCTAACCTGTTGTCTATTTCTGCATCAATCTTACCATCTGAGGAGATGATGCTACCCAGGTAACTAAACTGCTGGACTGATTTGAGTTCTGTTTCACCAATGGTGATATGGGATGATGGGAGACTTCCTGAGGTGCAGGCTGATATAAAACTTCTGTCTTCTTCAAGCTATCTTCCAGTCCAAACAGCTCAGCAGCCTCTGCAAAGCAGGATGTTAGACACTGCAGAGCTACTTCTGTGTGGGCAACAAGGGCAGCATCATCAGCGTAAAGCAGCTCACGGATAAAATAATTTAAGGTCTTAGTGTGGGCCTTCAGTCGCCTTAGGTTGAACAGGCTCCCGTCCGTACGATATCGAATGTAGACACCGTTTTCATCATCGAGGTCTGCCGTGGCCCTTTGAAGCATCATGCTGAAGAAGACTGTGAATAAAGTTGGTGCAAGAACGCAGCCTTGCTTCACACCATTGGCTATTGGAAACTGGCTCAGAAAGTGCGTCACCATGTCTCACTTAGCGCGCTGGTCCTCATGAAGCGAGATGATCATTTTGAGGAACTTGGGGGGACATCCTAAATGGTCCAAAATCTGCCACAGACCTTTTCTGCTCACAGTGTCGAAAGCCTTGGTGAGATCAACAAAGGTAACATAGAGTCCTTTGTTCTGTTCCCTGCACTTCTCTTGCAGTTGCCTGAGAACAAATACCATGTTTGTGGTACCTCTGTTGGCTCGGAAACCACACTGGCTTTCAGGTAGAAGACCTTCTGCTATGGCGGGTATTAATCTGTTCAAAAGAATCCTTGCAAGGATTTTACCAGCAATGGAGAGCAGAGTAATACCTCGGTAATTTGAGCAGTCTGATTTATCTCCTGTCCTCTTGTACAAGGTGATGATGACAGTGTCACGAAGGACTGAAGGCAGTTCACCTCGTTCCCAACAGTGCACCACAAATTCATGAAACTTAGCGTGGAGTGCTTGGCCACCGTACTTCCAGATTTCAGGTGGGATTCCGTCAACCCCAGCTGCCTTGCCAATTTTCACCTGTTGTATTGCTTTAAGAGTTTCTCCCATGGTGGGGGCAGTATCCAGTTCAGTTTTCACGGGTTGTTGTGAAATGAACTGCATTGCTGAGTCTTTAACTACACGGTTAGAACTGAAGAGAGTCTGAAAGTGTTCAGACCATCGATTCAAGATGGAAACTTTATCTGTGAAAAGCATTTGGCCATCTGTGCTGAGTAATGGGCTTTGAACCCGGCGTGTAGGACCGTAGGCTGTTTTCAGAGCCTCATAGAATCCCCTGTAGTCACCTGTATCTGCGCATAATTGGATTTTTTCCGCTAGATTGGTCCACCACTTGTTCTGGATGTCACGAAGTTTTTGTTGCAGCTTGCTGCATGCGAGTCGAAAGGCTGCTTTTCCTATATGACAAGATGGCTGAGCAAGCAGTGCTGTCCTTGAAAGAGGCTGCTTGGTCATTCAGGATGCTGCCGAGTGAGTCTGTCATCTCCAGGGTCAGACTCAGGCGACCAATGTCCTGAACCGCCTGCATGCAGGGTTAGGACTGCAGCTTCCAGTGCATCTTATCACCTGCCGTTTCGTCCCTCATCTGTCGCTGCAGGACTTTACAAGTGTGGGTATAACCCTAGAGCCTGCGCAGTGGATTTTTTTAGGTGAGGCTCAGCTTGCACAGAACTGATCCCACCCTTTACTCCTGAGGTTCATCTGCCAGGGCCTAGCAAGCTTGGACGGTGACAGTGAGGTCCTCAGGACGTAGGTTTGATTAGAGTATCCTTCTCTTGGATGGATGGCCTTACAGGGCTAAGTGAGCTCCATCTGCCCGGGTTTGAGATTAGAGTTGTCCTTCTCCTAGGATGACCGCCGGAAGGCTGGTGAGCTCATCCTGCCCACGGACACATCTGACCCTTCAGTTTTGACCTGTCTGGCATGGGAGACCCTACCGGAGGCATGTGCCACCGTCAGCACAGCTCGCAACCTCATAAGGGCATACTGAAATAGTTTGGACAAGCCCTGCTCTCCCAACTTTTCCTTCACAGCTTCCTACAGTTTAACCCAGGGACACTTCCTTGCCCTGAGCACCCCTCAAGACACTAGGAGAAGAAGAAGGAAGAGGGAAAAAAAAAAAAAAAAAAAAACAAAAAACAAAACCACCCACCACCAAACAAAAAAACCTAAAGAACAGCAAAAAAAAAACCAAACAAAAACAAACAAACACCCAAAACAAACAAACAAACAAAAACTCCACAACAAACCCAAAACAACCACACAAACAAAACAAAAACAAACAAAGAACAAAAACAAAAACAACAACAAACACCAGCACAAAAACCCACAGAACAACAAAAACAATAATAAAAGCACACCACATTCCTGGGCAGAAGCCACTAGAAGCCACTAGCAAGCCGAACCCATCATATACCAACTCCCACTGCGACAACACCCGGTGATCGGCATACCCCAGGCAATGGCAGGCACGCGTGTAGAAGTCGCATTAGCCTAGGTTTGGGCACCCTCACAACCCCTGCCCA
>NW_026088279.1:0-15444 GCF_022539395.1 Myiozetetes cayanensis
TAGCATCTTTAAGTATTTCTATTTTTTATTAATTAATACATACAAATATTCTGTTGTCTCAGAAAAGTGTATACAATATCAACAAAGAATCATCATTAAGCCTTCAACTTTCAAAAAGCTGTGACATTACCTAACTCACATCTGTTTCTGCCATAATAATCACTTAAAACTGACTGAACTATCAATAACAAAATTATAAGGTTTTTGTTAAAGGTAAAGACCAACTAGAAGAAGCAGCCAGACAAAAGCTGAAGACTGCCTACACCTCAACAACCAGAGATGACTTGGAATGAGCAGCTTAAATCGACTTCTCACAGAAGACACTGGATTTCAAGCTGTGTTTACAAATTGTAATAGTGACTTATCTATTCATTTTAGGTACAAATTCAGAAATGTGGACGTTACTTACCAAGATTATATCTTTGAATTCATTAAATTTTAGTGTTCGAAACAAAAAGGGGGGGAAAGAGAATATGCATGTGCATAAGCAGGTGCTGGATCAGAACAGATCTCATTTAAGATTGTTAGGCCTATCGATTCCTTATACTAATTCCCCTTTAAAACAGGGTGACAAGCTCACGACCAATTACTACTTAAAATCTTAAATGTGTGGCTGAAAAATAAAGACAAAATACAGATTACAGGTTTGCATGAATGACGAGAGATTGAAGCAGCCACCTAAGAATGAGTGAGAGAGAGATGGTGTGTGTGAAAAATTGAGGAACTGATTTTATTCCAAGCAAATTAAAATGAACAGAGGGTACTAACAAAAGAACTATTTCTGTATATTTACTAACTTATAGGCGTACCGTGGAGACTGTAAGGTGAAGGGTCCTATCTGGACCTCTCACCAGGGAATCTTTTGTGGCCGAGAACAGGAAACAAATTATGAATAAAAATGTATTCCTCTGTGCCATGTGGATACACAGAGAGACCCTCCATGCCTTGCAATGTGAGGATGATGCAAGACCCCCCTGTACGAGCCCAGGGGAGGTATATTACAACCAGCCAAAAGATAACACCCACTTCCAAAGCAGAGATATTACCTTTTAAGGCAACAAGCGGACAGTAAAAGGAATATTCAACAACTGATATCAAAGGGTACAAAAAGCGTGGTTTTCAAACAGCGGTGTGTTCTTTGCATGATTCAAGGATGCACCCAGTGCTGGAAATGGGTACCCAGCACTGCAATAAAAATCTCTTGCTATATTTCTTTGTCCTGCAGGTATTTTTGCCGTCTTCAAAATTCCAGAGAAAAAGTAACTTATAACAATTTAGGGGCTCGTCCAGGATCCTCATCCAGTGGCTCATGTACCAGGAAAGTGCACCCCACCAAATTTAGGTGGTTCTGGGACGGGGGCCTTCTGTTCAGAGCGACTGCGACAAAAGGACCCTGAGACAGACGGTTGCAGAACAAAGAAAGCAGGGAAAAAATTGGACACATGAAAATTGGTAAGGGCTATTTTAATTCAAGAGGGCTAAAACTACGGGGTGTGTGTATGTATGCATGTGAATGAGACGTGCAACTGAGCACGGGGCGAGAGTGGAGTTCTTCTAACTGCATTTCCAAGCTTCCGCGAGGAACTTGGCCAGTGAAGGAACGAAGCGCTTGTTGAGACGTACGAATTAACCTCTCTCGAAAAAATCCATCTTATCAATAAATCACTTAACCAATCTTACACATCAAAAAACTCCCAATAAATCTTATTATTTTGACTACGATCAGCATACCAATCAACCCAACAATTTATTCAACTATAACCCATCTACAAAATTGACATAACCTTCAACCACTCTACCCCACTTCACAATCCTCAACACAATCTACATCTACCCAAACCATGAAAGTGGGTGACGAGAGAGAAGAGGCCACTCAAGAGCTCCTGCACCAGCATGAGGAGCAGCAGAGGCAGCAGATGGCTTGGCTGCTTGAGGAGGTGGAGGAGATAGAGCAGAGGAGCCAGCTGCTGGACGAGATGAAGCAGAGCAGCCAGCACAGCGTGCTGCTCTCTGCCTGCCAGCACTGGTGGTTCTGGGTCTTAACTGACGTCCTCCTCATGGATGGAATTTATTCCAATGCCCAAATTGTGTAGGATACAGAGTAGGAAACTGGGATGGTTTTAGTCTAGGCCTTCCTGGTAACCAGCTCATAACCAAGGAAGTGCTCATGTTCCCAGTATTCCGTAAGATTTTGATGTAAACCAGCGTTGTAAATAAGTTGGAGATCAGAGAGCTCGCTCTCTTCTCTTCCGGTGAGGTTCGGGAGCAGTGGGTCCTTGCGTTGGTCTCATTTATCTGGAGACTGAGCCTGCAGCAAGGGCTGGTCTGTCGTGCAGGAGGTTGGAGAGTGCTGGTCGTGTCTGCCAATCTTGTTTTCCTGAGGGACGTGGTAAGATTTCATTTTGCCAGTTCTGTATTTTCATGGAATCATAGAATCATAGAATTAACTGGGTTGGAAGAGACCTTCGAGATCATCAAGTCCAATGCCACTGTAATGACTAGATCATGGCACTCAGTGCCACATCCAGTCTCATCTTAAAAACCTCCAGGGATGGTAAATCCACCACCTCTCTGGGCAGGCCATTCCAATGCCTGATCACTCTCTCTGCAAAGAACTTCCTTCTAATATCCAACCTAAGCCTCCCCTGGCAGAGTTAAGCCCCTGCCCTCTTGTCCCACTGCTGATTGCCTGGGAGAAGAGACCGACCCCCACCTGCCTACAACCTCCTTTCAGGCAGTTGTAGAGAGTGATGAGGTCACTCCTGAGCCTCCTCCAGACTAAACAACCCCAGCTCCCTCAGCCTCTCCTCATAGGACTTGTGCTCAAGTCCCTTCACCAGCCTCGTTGCTCTTGTCTGGACCTGCTCCAGCACCTCAATGTCTTCCCTGAACTGAGGGGCCCAGAACTGAACACAATACGCAAGGTGTGGCCTCACCATCACTGAGTACAGGGCAAAGATCACTCCCCTTGTCCTGCTCATCCTATTTTACTAGTTCTTGGGTCTGACTATGCCACAAAACCTTTGGGTTTGTCCCTTTTTACCCCTTTTGCCTCTTTCCCTTTCCCTTCAGGGATGTTTGGCATCCCTTTGCTGTGTACATAGTTTTTCAAGTGTATATAACTTTAATCAATGTAAAAATATATATTTTTATATAATTCGATTGGTTTCAGGTTCTTCAGTTTTTTATAGTTTTTCTTTTCCTTTGCCCTAAGGGAAGAAGGGAGGGGGAAGGGGTTGTTACTGTGAGTTCGGGCACTTGGTAGGGAGTCAGGTCCGAACCATCACAGAAACTGATTAAGGAATAAAATGTATTTCTTGCACTGCCAATCAGTTTCTGGGAAGACATCTTTACAAGTAACATACAGAGCCCATTTTCACAGAGCAACACTAACCTATGAAATTAATTTCCTATGCAAATTTCTACTGCAAATGAATTATTATCTTGAAGCTTTATTTGAGGTTATGATTGTGGACCAGGAAAGTGCAAATGCAGGAGCGGTGTATCCCTGCTTGTGAAGGTCAGATTTGTGTACTAACATACCTGCAAACTGTAAGATGCAAAAGGACAAGATGGAAAAGGAAAGATGAGGGGAAAAGGTCTGCTGCTGTTATTCTCTGTCATTTTCCCCCCCACTACAGAAGCTGCATCAAGACAAAAAACATGGAGAGACAAAGGTACCCTCAGCATCTGCTTTCCAGCACTCGATGCAGCCTGAAGGAAACACTGAGCTTCAGGGAGTCAGAGGCTGAACAGCAGGGACTTTGCAGCAATGGAAAAACAGTGGGGTTTTTGCACCTCCTGAGATGCAGAGGGATGATCTGGTGTGAAGCAGGCAGGCTGAGGCATGCGCTTTGTGGAGCACCAGTGTTTTGGTTGTCCCAGAGCTGAGGACGCTGGAGATTACATGGTCTTCTGTAGTCACTGTCTTGTAGGAGAGGACATGGGCTTATGGATCAGAAATTTTCTAGAGCAAATGCTTTTTTCTTCAGAGGTTTAAGAGTATGGAAATATAGAACACTTGATTTTCATGTGTGTCATATGTGGATGAATTTTTGGTCGTAGGGGGCCATAGAAATGATTTCAATTAGAAGCTACTAGAAGCTTTTGCTCTTCTATGAAAAAGCCAATGATAACCAGCTCCAGGATGGAGCAAGTTGTCTTGGGTAGGACTTGTGGCCCCGTAGGAGATCTACAGTGTTGCAGCTGATTTGTGACCCAAGGGACAGCAGATTATGGAAGAACTGTGGCCCGAGGGATGGACCCACCCCGGAGAAGTCTATCAAGGACTGTCTCCCGTGAGGGGGGACTCAAAGCCATTACCCCCTGTAACTGTGGTGAATGACCATGGTGAAGCAACTTGTCCCCTTGCAGTCGATGGAGACCATCAAAAGGCAGAGAGAGAGAGACCCTTGCACCTGATGAAAAGTGATCCCCCAGGACAATGAATTGGAAAGAGTGCCTGTCCAACAGATGGATTGGAACAGCCACAGAAGCAGCCGCTGGCTATGACTTTCCCCCTTTACTCATCTCCCTGAGCAGGGGAGGGAAGAGGGGAGTGAAAGAAAAGTGTTGTGTTTTAAGACCGTTTTATTCTTTTGGTCTTTAGTTCTCAATTTGTTAGCAATAAATTTAGCTTTTAGTTTGTTAACAATAAATTTAAGTTCTATTCACTTTGATTCTGGTTGTCTATGAAAATTAGTAAACAAGTCTCCCAGTTCTTATCTGTACTCAAGAATTCTCTAACTGATTTTTTTCTCTCTCCTCTGAGAAGAGCAGAGGAAGAAGGCGGGGGGGAAACGGTTTTCAGTAAGTATTTAAAATCCACACAAAATTGAAAACCACAACGTGAGGAGTGTGGTGTCCTAGAGGAATTCTGCAAATTCCTCAAAAAAAAAGGAAAAGCAATGATTAAAGAATGAACCGACACTGGAGGATGTGTTGGGACAACCTTTGCGTTGTGCTGTTACTTCTTGTATTTCCTCACTGGGCTGTGACTGTTCCATCTCCTGTGATGTTCATCTCACTGCTGCATAAGCCAACCTTACATTGTACCCAAGGATAACGTGCATTTCCACATGAACAACAGTTGATAGAGAGAAGGCAAATACAAAGGAGTTATATCTTAATAAAAGTAAATTTGCTGGGAATGGAACCAAACAACCTGCAACTAAGAACCAGGGACTCGATTTTAGTAGGACTCAAAAGCAGAACAAGACTTTGGAAAAAGGGTCCAACTCCTAGAAACCCTGGGCAAAGAATTAAGAGCACTCCAGAGTTGGGCAACAGGTGAGGGGTGACCTGGGGTTGTACATGTCAGACATCTGCCTTTGCTCCACTCTACTGCCAATTGATAACAGCAGTATACTTGAAATTTCAAACCTAACATTGGGAGAGAATCTTCTCTAAATGAGAAAAAGAATTCACAAGTCCCTCCTCTATGAAATTAGCATGTCACCGTCATTATTTATTCATTTCATGTGGGTTTATCCCAGAGAAATAATGCTGAGAAAAACAAGAAAAAACCCCAAAACCCAAAAGGGAATTTGATGTCCTGGTGGAAAAAACACGTGAGTTTTGGACTTCTTTTTCTGCTCAGGGCTATTCTTCCTTGTTCCAGATGGCAGGAATAGGAGCCCTGAGAGGTGAGCCTGCATCCCTCTCGTGCCAAGGGGATGTGTGATTGCCTGGGCTCTGTGCTCTGCCCCTTGTGGGGCTGCAGAGCCGGGGGCAGTGGCCGTGGGCACGGCCGGGCTGTCTGTGTGGGGCTCCAAGGGCTGTGCCGTGAGGGAGGACAAGGCAGGCGAGGGGGTCCCCTTGCCGGGGGTGGGGCCCTGGCCATGGCAACAGCGGGGTGTTGACATGTTCCACGGCCCGGGACATCACACAGGACAAGCCGTGGAACGGTGCTCCAGGGGCTCCAGGCACACCAGGATGCAGCGTTGACACTGCAGAGCAGCTCGAGGCAGCGGTGAGTGGGGCAGGGGGAGCAAGGCTGGGCTGCCCCAGGGCTGCCCACAAGCACCTGGGGCCACCCTGGGCGGCTTCTGGGGCTGCAGGGAGGGCACAGGGGCTGCTGCAGCACCTGGGCCACATCCACTTCCACCCATTCTCAACTCCCTGCGGCTCCTGCCCCTGCTACCCCAGGCACCAATTTCCCCACCCAGCCCTGATGAGCCCCTTCTCTCCCTCCTCCTCCTCCAGGCCATGGCTGGGAGCTTCACTCACCTCCTGGTGCTGCTGAGCATCTTCCAGTGTGTGGGGAGAGTTGGTGACAAGAAAGAAGAGGCCACTCAAGAGCTCCTGCACCAGCATGAGGAGCAGCAGAGGCAGCAGATGGCTTGGCTGCTTGAGGAGGTGGAGGACATGGAGTGGAGGATCCAGCTGCTAGATGAGATGGAGCAGAGCAGCCAGGACAGCGTGCTGCTCTCTGCCTGCCAGCACTGGTGGTTCTGGGCCTTGGCTGACGTCCTCCTCATGGTCTTCGCCTTCTTCTGGCTGCCCAGGCAGAGGAGCTCTGCATCTGACAGCTCAGACACCGAGGAACCTCCGATAGAGCCAAAGAGCAGAAGGAGCAGGAGAAGGAGGAACAGGATGCGTGGCAGCACCGCTGACCAGCTGGATCCCATCAGGTGTTCCCATCAGCATCCGGACACCATGGACATGCAGAACTTGCGGAAGAAGCATGGGGTGAAACAGATGATCAGTGCATCTGACAGGGCCTTCCCACAAAGCACTTTGGCAAGGGGCTGCGTCTGGGGAATATATTAATACTCAGGAAAACCTTTTGTAAGCTTTAGTACCCATTGGTGTTGGAAATAAATAAGTTTTCTGCATTTCAAAAGTGAGATAATTATTGGGATTTGATTAGGAAACGGGTTAAGCAATAAAATTAATTTCTTGCATTGTCAGTCCGTTTTATGAGGACCATAGATTTCACCTGTTGAAAATCAGATTGTATTTTAGATGTTGGAGAAGTTTTCATGTTAAGTAGGCAGTATAAGAATGTTAGTAAAATTGTTCCTGGAAGATTAGTAAAATTGCTCATAGTATAAGAATGTCAATAAAATTGTTCCTAGAATATTAGTGAAATTGTTCAACAATAAGAAGTGGAATTTAGAGATACTACTTTTCATTTTAAGTATAAGCTAGAAGAATGTTAGTAAAAAATATTCCTAGATTAGTAAAATGGTTGAATTAACATTAGTTAAATAGCTTATAGACTATTAGTAGAATTGTTCATAAATAAGAAGTAGAATTTAAAGATATTAAAGCAGCAAGTGTAATGTTAACTCAATGTGTTATGTTATCCTCCAAAACTCGTTTTCTTTGTTGTCATTTCCAGATTATTTTGTTCGACAAAACCTTTTGTAAGATGTACTTTCCATAGGTGTTGGAATCTGTAAATAAATGAGTTTCCTTAATTTCAAAAGGGAAATATGTGGTGGCATTTTTCCAATGCCCAAATTGTGTAGGATACTGAGTAGGAAACCGATGAAGGACTAAAATGTATTTCTTGCACTGTCAATCAGTTTCTGGGAAGACATCTTTACAAGTAACATACAGAGCCCATTTTCACACAGCAACAACATCCTAGGAAATGAATTCCTTATGCAAATGAATCCTCTAGGAAATTATGAAAATGACACATTAATTGAGAATTTGGTTCATGAGGACAGTCAGTCTTAAGTTTTGAGAAAAAACATGTTGAAATGATGTCAGCTGCCAGCACTACAAACTCATGTTTCATGGGGTTCTTAATACCAAATGGAAAACTCCTTTTTTTTTTTTTCCTCAAAGCCTTGGACTTTATACTGAGAGCACATTTCCAGAAATTACCTTCTAGTTAATGTTGTGCCATTTATAATTGTTATGGTAATGGTCCAGCAGCCAATTCTGTGTTTCAGACCGGTACATTCATGTTCAAGTCACCTCACTCTTTCTCCTTGAAGTAGGTCTTTTGAGCTATATTGAAACCACTGACAAAACTTCTGTTGTAAATTTCTAGTTTGGGGAACAACGATTATAGCACAAGACACAAGAATTATCCTGCTCAAAGCCGACAGATGCTCGCTCCCAGTTCAGAGCCTACTGGCCTTGGAACTTGGTCTTTGAGTAGCTTAGCACATAGTGAAGGAATTTATATTTTAAACATAGTTATACTTTCCTGATTATACTTTCTACTCTTGGAATTCTCACAGTGGAAAAGGCAATTTCTGCTGGACACCCATCATTTTATTTGCCTAGTGGATATTATCTGAGCTTACAACTCTTATCCTAAACCGTGTTTAGTATTGTAAAAAGGACTGATGATTTTTCTCTGTTTTCTACTGAAAAAGCCCTGAGGGCTTATCACTTGACCTTGTATGATCAGTTAAATTGGCAGGATCTTGATAGCGCTGTTCTCTTACTAAATCACCACTAAAGCTAAACTCATATCATGGATTACAGGAATTTAAAATGCAACTTCACAAGTTAAAAAACCAGTGAAATGCAACAACTATGTTCCTTGCATTTGCTGCATATTTTCTGTAACAGTATTTTCTGTACCTTTTCTGTGAAAGGTTGACTACTGGGGGAGTTTGAACTGTAAACCAACTGGGCCAGAAGAAATTCCTGTTTCCAAGTCGTTTCTAACTTCCAGTTTCCCACTCTTTCATAACTGTCAATCTGTTTTTTTCTGTGGGGATATTTTTTCATCATTTCAGTAAGAAAAAATCGCTGCTAACTGGGAAGAGGGAGAGCATTTGATACTCCAGAGATTTTAATCTTCCTGACCTTGACTTCATGCTGTGGAAGGTTTTATTAGGACGACTGGGCTCTGATAGGAGAGCTGCTATCGGATCAAGGGAGGTGATCCTTCCCCTCTGCTCGGCACTCATGGGATCACATCTGGAGTTCTGTGTCCTAGTTCTGGGCTCAGCAGTACAAGGACATAATGGATTGATCCACAAAGTGACTCAAAAGGTTATTAAGGGTTTGCAGCACCTGACATACGCATATGAGGAGAGGTGCTGACAGTGCTCAGACTGGAAAAGAGAAGGCTTGAGGGAATGTTATCAATATGTATAAATACTTTATGGCATGACAGAAGGATGCAGATATCATGTAAAAAGATGGGCAAAACTGAGAAAACAAAGATTCTTTTCAGTCAGAAGCGAAAAAGAAAAGAAACCTGTGATGTTGACCAGACACTGGAAGAGTTTCCATAGAGAGGTTGCAGAGTCTCCATCCTTGGAGATATTCAGGCCCCGCATGGACACTGCAACCTCCTCCAGCTGATGCTGCTTTGAGCTGGAGGTTTGGACTAGCTGGTCTTCAGGAAACCCTTCCAACCCCAACTATTCTGTTCTTATCTGTCATACCACCTATTCCAGGAGAGTTGCTATTTTTATTTCAAAATTGACACTAATGTACTAGAACATGTAAATGGTGATAGAATGGGACAGGTCGGGTTATTAATGCCTGTACTATTTACTTTTTCCACTGTTTATGCTGCTTATATAGATTTGAACTGTTAAAATTTTCACATATTCAACTGATTTTCACATATTCAAGAAACCTCTCTTACATTATTTTTACTAAACCATCATTGAGAAGAAGAGTATAAAGAACTCACAGAGCTCTGGAAGCATTAGAAACAGAGGGTCTGACAGGAAATTCTGCCTCTTGTCTTTTTCTTCCAAGTTTAAAGAGATAAAGTGTCCTTGAAACCTAGAAACCCATGTCTGAATGTTTGAAACCCTTTACTTTTCATGGAATGGACTGGTCATCACAGGCAAATTTGAACAAAGCCCTTGATGAAACAGGCAGAATACTGAATATGCAGTAAATAAATGTGAGGGGGGTTTTGGTGAACCATGTCCGAGACTTTCACATGCCAAAATGAATATCCTACTCTGAGACCTCAATTTCTCAAGTAAAATATATCTTTACAAAAATAGGAAAAGTTTGCCTTCTTTTTTTTTTTTTCCCCCCTGTGTTTGTGTTCATAGGACCTGTGTTTATTAGCTTTTATTTCTGGTCTCATTTTTGTTCACATATGAAGATTCTATTCCACTTGAAATTTTGGAGGCTGAGGTTATAATCATCAGCCTAGCACAGCTACCTGTTTGAAATAGCTGATCTAACAAAAAGTGAGGCTAAAAAGAATCAAAATGTGTAGGTTTCTGTTAATTTTTAAATTATGCATTTGTAATGTATCTGCTGTCACCATGTTTTGTCAGTTAACTTCCTACAGCCTAATATTTCCTGAAAAACTTGCTTGCTGTTTCTGCTGTTCTTTTTTAATGTAGCAATTTAGAATTAAAAATAATTATCCCCTTACTTTTCAACAATTGTACTGTTAATGATTTTAAACCTAATGTGGAATTAAATGAAAAAGAAAGATGGTGAATGCAAATAATACACGTGCCACCTACTGTTGGACATGTGGATTGATATTAAAACTATATTAAACGACATTCTATAGGCTCAACCTTTATTAATCTAGTATAGGTACAATTTATAAATATTTATGTTGAAACAGATGGAGTTAAAGAGAATTTGGAGTAAAGCCGTCAGGATTTCCATCTGTTTCTATGTGGAAACTACTTTTAAAAAATTCAATTATAAAAAATCCCCTATCAAAAATCCCCAATCAAAAACCCAACAGTTAGCAAAAAGAGATGTTCATTTGTGTGTAAATTAAAAGAAGGATAACCAGAGGTCTGCTGTTGCACATCTTTATTTATCAGTAGCCAATCAGTGGGTGACAGGTGCAGACCAGGCCGGGCTGGGTGAGACTGTTCTCACTGTGCTGCCTCTTCCAGCTGTGGCCACAGATTGCTCTGGAATGTGCAAGTGCTCAGCAATTCAATGTGCCTTAGACTGAATTAATGGAGAAGAAGAAAGCCATTGCTGTCATCAATACTTGCATGCCAGAATCGAACCTGATGGGCTTTCTGGAACTCAAGTGACAGGAAAACACGCTCCTCCCTTCTTGAGCAGCAAATAAATAAACAGGATAAAAGCAGCTTCTGCCTTCCCCTGTTCTACATTTCCATAACTTAGGGGAAAACAGCTTATGTGAAAAGGAACCTGCATTGCCTGTTTTTACTCTATCAATAGTGATGTTTCCCAGAGGTGACTGGATAAAACAGTAGAGACTGTTTGCCTCTCTGCTAAAAGAGGGTATAAAAGTAAAGGATTGTGAGGAGAACAAAGTGGAGTAAAATGTCAAGATTTATGCAAAGATTTGGGGAAATCAAGAGTGCTTTTTCATCTCTGAATTTGTAGTCCACTTTGGTACTCTTTCAGGATTGTGGTTTTTCTTCCTATCCTGAATAATTAATCCCAAAATGGGTGACTGGTTTATAGATGGAAGTTATTTTGTTAATGGGAGTTGCTGTCTTGGATGTTATCAGAGAAGCTGCTGATTAAGTGGAAGGCTCTTTACTCAGCACCATTCTGGGAAGCATTCTGTACCCTTCCTGCTTCATCATCAAGCTGCAAAGTCTGCCCAGCTTAAGAAAATGATGCACATCACAGTGACTTGGTAAATCTCCTATCTGCAAACCAAAAGAAATTCTCAGCTATTTAATGGACACTTCATAATGTCCAATAGTTCTGTCCTTCTCTTCTACATGTCCTTATTTACAGTGTTTTTTGGCAAGACTCCCAGGAATTTTTTAACTGATAAGCATTTTTAATGTTTATAATAGATATTGAAAATAAGTTTGTACACATGGAAGCTTTACAAAGAGGCAATGGCTAAAAACAAATGTACTTATAGTTGCCATTTTTTATATATTCTCTGTCATAATATTCTACCAGAGGGCCAACTGGGTAAAAATGTAAAACTGTGGATGCTGTTGTGCTATGAAATTCTATGAAAATTAAGGTGGTTTAAATTTCATTTCTGTACATTAGAGGAGTCAGCATAAAGTAGCAGTGTTGTCATGTACACATGATATGTTTCTGCTATGGAGAGTTCAGAATTTCAGACAATGAAGTCATTGGCTCCCTGACCTGAACTTACCCAACCATATTAGAGAGGAAATTGGTTCTCGTGTATAATTTCCTGAAACATCCTCAGGGACTACACAGTTAGGATTACTTAGTGGCTTTAAATAAATGCAGCTGCTAGAACAATATTTGTAATATTTGGCAGCTTTCAAATATTTTTAAACATGAAATTATGGATAACATTTTGGTTAAAGACTCCACTCAGTCTGTACTGTGATCAAAACTGGCAATGAGGAGCTGGGTGTCTGCAGAGCACGGCCTGTGCCAAATGGCAGAGTGCAGATACAACAGCAGAGAATGACCAGCGGGAAAAGGATTATTTTGCTAATTCAGAGAAAGGTAACTGCTTCTATTTAACTTTATTTTTTGAGGGTTTTCCCTCTGAAAAACTGAATAATGTTGAAAAAGTTTGGTCGAATAACTGAAAGCAGAGTAGGTTGTGCTTCATGGAGGGAATCATTTTCCTGCAGATTTGAAAAGGATCATGTAGGAAAACATTCTTGAGTTGATTGATCTACAGTGTGCAGTTAATATGCTGACAAACTGCTGGAAACAGAAAAGTGACTAAATCCAGACCACGCAGTCTATTCAGCTGCTAAGCAGCAAAGGCAAAACTCTCTTTAGTCACTCCTTAAGCCAAGGCTGAATACCTTTGAGACACAGGGTAAGTCAGAAACTGTGGACCTGATGCCAAATTTGCTGATGAGTGTTAGAGGAGGTCAGACCATGTGGTTGTCCCTCTAGATCTTAAAACCTCTGAGTTGGAGGCACATCTTAATACTTATTGCTATGAAATGTTCTGCTAGTCCAGAAAAACATTCTGAAAGGTTGTTGCTCAAATCTGATCTGTTTGTATTTAAGTAAAATACAATTGGAGGGATCAAGAAGTCTCTAGACATCACAATGAGGATGTGACCCTATCATGTGGCACACTTAGTACATGCAGTAAAACAGAGCTTTGGGGATTAAGAATTGTTCAGTAGAAATTGAAAGGAATCTTAAGGCAATCACTGAGATTTTGATACAGCTCCAGAATGAATTCAAAAACTATTTTTAATGACCACAGGGACTAGTCATCTCTGAGGGAAGGAAGAATGGTAGTCTGGAGAATAGGCATGATGAGATTGGTAGATTCTTTTTAATTAAAATACTCCAACTGAGAAAATTCATCAATAAATGTGACGAGCAAATATTTAACCTTTAGGTTTGGTTTGTGTTCACATTCCAAACAAATATAGTTAGAGATACTTAAACATTTGTGATTGTTGAACACATCTTTACAGAGTAATTATATTTAATATCTGGAAATTCAAAAACCACTTTCCATATTCCATGTGTTACGTGCCCTTTTATATTAATGTTTTCTAAATGTCATGTTGACTAGTATATTAAATTCCAGCTTCTTTCTAAGGTAACTGAGGTAGTTGCTTTACAAGATAATTTTCTCAGCTGTAATATCTTCTTGCATATAAATATATTGTTGGCATTTCCATACTGAATTTTCCAGTAGGCCAACAGATTAAGGTGTTACTAAACCACGATTCAGCAAGGTTTTAACTGCAGCTATCCTTTTGCATTTCAAACTGTCCGTTTGTCTCTCCTGTGATTTCCCCTCTGTACAGGATTACCTTTGTTCAACATGAATCGTGCAAGTCAGTGATTAACAAGACCATGGCTAATGTGCTTCACTGCATTATGCAATTTTGATATTGCACTTCATTTCACCAATGGGAGGAGGAAAAAAAGAAAAAAAAGAAAGGAAGGAAAGTTTCTAAAACTCACTTGCTCGTCTGAAGTCCCCGTAGGGTCTTGGTGCTTGGAGCCCTTTCACCTGGGCAGGCTGTCCTGGCTGGGCAAAGGAATGTCAGTGGTCCTGATGAGCTGTGCCCACGGTGAACATCAATATTGCACTGGAAATCCCTCTGCGTGGGGAGAGGATGTCGTGTCCTGCATCCCTTTGGGTCTGCCTGGAGCCCTTGGAAGGGCACCTGTGCTCACCGGCGCTTCCCCAGCAGGAGGGAGAGCTGATTTTCGGTGAAGGTGGCAGAGCACTGAACAGGTGCCCAGGGAGGGTGTGGAGTCTCCTCTCTGCATACATTCCAACCCCACCTGGACGCGTTCCTGTGTCACCTGCTCCAGGTGCCCCTGCTTGGCAGAGGGTTGAACTGGATGATCTCCACAAGTCCCTTCCAGCCCCGACAATTCCATGATTCTGTGAAACCGAATCCCTGAGCCCTTTGGCCAGGAGCACGGATGCAGGAGAGCAGATTTATGTAAAACCCGACAACAAAACAATGGATTTTACTTGGTAACCGCCCCATTTAGCAAACGGTGAGATTTGCTGCAGGCTCCCTCTGCAGTGTTGGCGCCTTTCTCGCTGCCTCCCAGCTCAGAGCACGCACCCATGGCCAGAGCCAGACTGACCCCACCGGCGGCCGAGCGGCCCCCGGGGAACTGAAGGGGAACCGCTCGGGGCTCGGCGTTCGAAAGGAGGGCGGACACCGAAGGGCCCGGGGGCGATGTGGGGAACAGCAGGAGCGACCCCGAGCCCGGGCCAGGGCCGGGGGGTAGCGCGGCCCGACCCCCGCTCCGGCCGCGGCCGCCAGAGGGCAGGGCCGAGCGCGGCCGGGCCGGGCTGAGGGGCGGGGGCGGCCGGAGCGGCGGGGCCGCTGACGGGACGCGGGCGGGCTGAGGGGCCGCGGGTGGCAGTGAGGGGTGACGGGCGGCCGTGGCGGCGGGCAGGGCCATCCGGATCCCCACGCGGCTGCCGCTGCTCCCGAGCCACGAGCGCGTCCCGCTGCCCGGCTCCGCCGTGCGCTCCAGCGCGGACTCCCCGCGCAACGCGCGGCTGGAGCGGGGCCGGGGCTGAAGGGCCCTGCGCTGCGGAGCGACCCAAAGAAATCCTCCTACTGTGTGCAAAGCACACTTTTATTGCGGCCGGGGAGATGCAGGGGGTTTTGCCCCCCCCACCCCGTGCATTCCACCGAGTAAAGAAACACAACAGCTTTTTATACATTTGAAGGAGTGAGTTTCAAAATTATCTATCACGTACACTCTTTACAAAGTCCGCCTTATCTAAATAGACATTTGGTTACCTAACTCCTATTCTTACTACCATAGAGTAGTTACCTAAAGTTGTATCACTTCAAATAGCTTAGGTTTCCCCCACCCCTCTTTTGTCTCCCTTGCAATCCTACATGCTGGAAGTCTTTCTGCTTTCCCTGACAGTCCCTTTTGTTTAGGTAAGCTAGCTTTATCTTAATTGCCCCCAGTTAGGGCAGCAACCTTCTTTCAAGCAGTTACAATTTTGCAAAGTCACACTTAACATAGGTAAATTTTACTCACATAACTAAATTTTAATTGTATTTTATCTTGTCTTCATTTCACAACAATCCAGAAAACCCCCCAAGTTTAATCAATACCAGGAAGAGGCAAATG
>NW_026088280.1:0-15830 GCF_022539395.1 Myiozetetes cayanensis
GAGGGGTTTGGGGGTCCCACACCCATTAATCCCCCACAGCCCTCAGGGGGTACCTGGAGGCTGCCCCGGGGGCAGTTCTGGGTTACTGGGTCAGGATGCAGATTTGGGGGGTCTCACACCCCCTCAGGGGGTACCTGGAGGCTGCCCCGGGGGCAGTACTGGGTCAGGATGCAGATTTGGGGGGGCAGTTCTGGGTTATTGGGTCAGGATGCAGATTTGGGGGTCCCAAACCCCCCCAGGGGGTACCTGGAGGCTGCCCCGGGGGCAGTACTCGGTCAGGATGCAGATTTGGGGGGTCTCACACCCCATTAACCCCCCCAAACCCCCTCAGGGGGTACCTGGAGGCTGCCCCGGGGGCAGTACTGGATCAGGATGCAGATTTGGGGGGGCAGTGCTGGGTCAGGATGCAGATTTGGGGTCCCAACCCCCAGGGTACCTGGAGGCTGCCCCGGGGGCAGTACTGGGTCAGGATGCAGATTTGGGGGGGCAGTTCTGGGTCAGGATGCAGATTTGGGGGGGCAGTACTGGGGGTTACTGGGTCAGGATGCAGATTTGGGGGTCCCAAGCCCCCCAGGGGGTACCTGGAGGCTGCCCCGGGGGCAGTACTCGGTCAGGATGCAGATTTGGGGGGCAGTACTCGGTCAGGATGCAGATTTGGGGGGGCAGTACTCGGTCAGGATGCAGATTTGGGGGTCCCAAGCCCCCCCAGGGGGTACCTGGAGGCTGCCCCGGGGGCAGTACTCGGTCAGGATGCAGATTTGGGGGTCCCACACCCCCCCAGGGGTACCTGGAGGCTGCCCCGGGGGCAGTACTCGGTCAGGATGCAGATGTTGGGGGTCCCAAGCCCCCCAGGGGGTACCTGGAGGCTGCCCCGGGGCAGTACTCAGGTCAGGATGCAGATGTTGGGGGTCTCACACCCATTAACCCCCAAACCCTCAGGGGGTACCTGGAGGCTGCCCGGGGGCAGTACTGGGTCAGGATGCAGATTTGGGAGGCAGTTCTGGGTTACTGGGTCAGGATGCAGATTTGGGGGTCCCAAGCCCCCAGGGGGTACCTGGAGGCTGCCCCGGGGGCAGTACTCGGTCAGGATGCAGATTTGGGGGGGCAGTACAGGGGTCAGGATGCAGATTTGGGGGGTCCCAAGCCCCCAGGGTACCTGGAGGCTGCCCAGGGGCAGTACTCGGTCAGGATGCAGATTTGGGGTCCCAAGCCCCAGGGAGTACCTGGAGGCTGCCCCGGGGGCAGTACTGGGTCAGGATGCAGATTTGGGGGTCCCAAACCCCAGAGGGTACCTGGAGGCTGCCCGGGGGCAGTACTGGGTCAGGATGCAGATTTGGGGGTCCTCACACCTGTGCCCCTCCCCAAACCCCCCCAGGGGGTACCTGGAGGCTGCCCCGGGGGCAGTACTCGGTCAGGATGCAGATTTGGGGGGGCAGTACTGGGTTATTGGGTCAGGATGCAGATTTGGGGGTCCCACACCCCCCCAGGGGGTACCTGGAGGCTGCCCCGGGGGCAGTACTCGCTCAGGATGCAGATTTGGGGGTCCCAAGCCCCCCCAGGGGGTACCTGGAGGCTGCCCCGGGGGCAGTTCTGGGTCAGGATGCAGATGTGGGGGGTCCCAAGCCCCCCCAGGGGGTACCTGGAGGCTGCCCCGGGGGCAGTACTCGGTCAGGATGCAGATTTGGGGGGGCAGTACTGGGTCAGGATGCAGATTTGGGGGGTCCCACACCCCATTAACCCCCCCAAACCCCCTCAGGGGGTACCTGGAGGCTGCCCCGGGGGCAGTACTGGGTCAGGATGCAGATTTGGGGGTCCCACACCTGAAACCCCCCCATAGCCCCCCCCAGGGGGTACCTGGAGGCTGCCCCAGGGGCAGTACTGGGTTACTGGGTCAGGATGCAGATTTGGGGGGGCAGTACTCGGTCAGGATGCAGATTTGGGGGTCCCAAGCCCCCAGGGGGTACCTGGAGGCTGCCCGGGGGCAGTACTCGAGTCAGGATGCAGATTTGGGGTCCCACCCCATTAACCCCCCCAGGGGGTACCTGGAGGCTGCCCCGGGGGCAGTACTCGGTCAGGATGCAGATGTTGGGGGGGTCGGTGCAGGCGCCGATGAATCGGGTCAGGTGCTCGTTCTGCACGTCCCGCATCTGGGGGAGGGGAGAGGGGAGGGAAGGGGAGGGGATGGCACCGCAGGGTCCTGCAGCCCCACCCTCACCTACCCGGGGGCACCAGGTTGGGCTCCCTCGTCCCTTTGGGGTCACCCCCTCCCTCCCTGGGGGTCACTCCCTGTCCCTTTGGGGTCACCTCCCCTCGTCGGGGGTCACTCCCTGTCCCTTTGGGGTCACTCCCACCCCCTTTGGGGTCACTCCCCGCCCCTTTTGGGATCACTCCCTGTCCCTTTGGGGTCACTCCCACCTAATTTGGGGTCACTCCCTTTGGGGTCACTCCCTATCCCGTTTGGGGTCACTCCCACCCTCTTTGGGGTCACTCTTGCCCCTTTTGGGATGACTCCCCGCCCCCTTTTGGGGTCACTCCCTGTCCCTTTGGGGTCACTCCCACCCCCTTTGGGGTCACTCCCTGTCCCTTTTGGGGTCACTCCCCAACCCTTTTGGGGTCACTCCCACCCCATTTGAGATCACTCCCTGTCCCGTTTGGGGTCACTCCCACCCCCTTTGGGGTCATTCCCTACCCCCTTTGGGGTCACTCCCACCCCCTCTTTGAGATCACCCCCGCCCCATTTGGGGTCACCCCGCCCCCCGGGGCGTGTCCCATCCCCTCCCACCCCCCTCCCCCGGTCCCTTTGGGGTCACGCACGTGTTTCAGCTCGAACAGGACCTTCCTGGTGAGCTCGATGCGTTGCGGTTCAGGTGCTTCACGGCCACCAGGTTACCCTGGGAGGAGGGGAGTGTGGGGTGTGGATTGGGGACACAGCGTGGGGCGGGGCCGCGGAGTGAGGGAGGGGTGTGTGGGGCAGGGCCGCGCGTGGGGCGGGGAAAAGGGTGGGGCGGAGACAAGCGTGGGGAGGGGTGTGTGGGGCAGGGCCGCGTGAGGAGGGGGTGTGGAGTGAGGACACGCGTGGGGAGGGGGTGTGTGGGGCGGGGCCGCGCGGGGGGCAGGGAAAGGGTGGGGCAGGGCCGCGCGTGGGGAGGGGTGTGTGGGCAGGGGCCGCGCGTGGGGAGGGGTGTGTGGGGCAGGGACACGCGTGGGAGCAGGGCCGCGGGTGGGGAGGGACACGCGTGGGGCGGGGCCGCAGGTGGGAGCAGGGAAAAGGGTGGGGGAGGGGCCGCGGGTGGGGCGGGGACGCGCGTGGGGAGGGGTGTGTGGGGCGGGGACACGCGTGGGGCGGGGCCGCGGGTGGGGCGGGGCCGCGCGTGGGGAGGGGACACGCGTGGGGGCCCCTCCCCCTCACCTTGTAATAGGCGGTCTTGGCATAGACCTGGAACTGCCCCTCCGTGGTCATCAACGAGCCGTAATTGGAGCCCCTCTGAGCAGAGAAAACAGGGGGGGTCGAGCACAGAAACCCCCCCATGGGGACCCCTCACCTGTCCCTGAGAGGGCCCTGGGGTGACCCCAAACCCACCCCCAAAATCCAATCCTAGCAGGGGGGTGACCCCCACAAATCCAATCCTAGCAGGGGGATGACCCCACACCCCCCAAATCCAATCCTAGCAGGGGGGTGACCCCACACCCCCCAAATCCAACCCTTGCAGGTTGATGACCCCCAAAATCCCAATCCTAGCAGGGGGATGACCCCAACCCAGCCCCCCAAATCCAACCCTTGCAGGGAGATGACCCCACACCCCCCCCAAATCCAATCCTAGCAGGGGGATGACCCCCACACCCCACCCAAACCCAACCCTTGCAGGGTGATGACCCCTCAAAACCCAACCCTAGCAGGGTGATGACCCCACACCCCCCCAAACCCAACCCTAGCAAGGTGATGACCCCCCCAAACCCAATCCTAGCAGGGTGATGACCCCAATGCCCCCCAAATCCAATCCTGGCAGGGTGATGACCCCCCCAAATCCCATCCTAGCAGGGTGATGACCCCCCCAATCCCAATCCTAGCAGGGTGATGACCCCACACCCCCCAAACCCAACCCTAGCAGGGGGGTGACCCCCACACCCCCCAAACCCAATCCTAGCAGGGTGATGACCCCACACCCCCCAAACCCAACCCTAGCAGGGTGATGACCTCAATGCCCCCCCCAAACCCAACCCTAGCAGGGGTGACCTCACCCCTAAATCCCATCCTAGCAGGGTGAGTGAGCCCCCAAATCCAATCCTAGCAGGGGGTGACCCCCACCCCCCTAAAATCCCATCCTAGCAGGGTGATGACCCCCCCAAATCCAATCCTAGCAGGGGGATGACCCCACACCCCCAAACCCAACCCTAGCAGGGTGACCCGTGGGGTGCCCCCAATGCCCGAGCGGGGCTGTGGGGTGACCCAGTCGTGGGGTGACCGTGGGACCACCCCCTCACCCCAGCCCTCCCCGTGCCCGTGGGGTGCCTCTCCCACCAGGGACAGGGTGAGTTTGCTGCCCCACACCCCCAATCCCAACCCTAGCAGGGTGACCCGTGGGGTGCCCCCAATGCCCCGAGCGGGGCTGTGGGGTGACCCAGCCGTGGGGTGACCGTGTGGCCATCCCCTCCCACACCCCCCAGCCCTCCCCCCGTGCCCGTGGGGTGCCTCTCCCACCAGGGACAGGGTGAGTTTGCTGCCCCACACCCCCAATCCCAACCCTAGCAGGGTGACCCCTGGGGGTGCCCCCAATGCCCCGAGCGGGGCTGTGGGGTGACCCAGCCGTGGGGTGACCATGGGACCACCCCCCCTCACGCCTCCAGCCCCCCCCCGTGCCCGTGGGGTGCCTCTCCCACCAGGGACAGGGTGAGTTGCTGCCCCACCCCCCAAACCCAACCCTAGCAGGGTGACCCATGGGGTGCCCCCAATGCCCCGAGCGGGGCTGTGGGGTGACCCAGCCGTGGGGTGACCCCCTCCCACCCCCCTCCCCGTGCCCGTGGGGTGCCTCTCCCACCAGGGACAGGGTGAGTTTGCTGCCCCACACCCCCAAACCCAACCCTAGCAGGGTGATGACCCCACACCCCCAATCCCAACCCTAGCAGGATGACCCGTGGGGTGCCCCCAATGCCCCGAGCGGGGCTGTGGGGTGACCCAGCCGTGGGGTGACCCCCTCCCACACCCCCCCAGCCCCTCCCCGTGCCCGTGGGGTGCCTCTCCCACCAGGGACAGGGTGAGTTTGCTGCCGGCGCTCCTCAGGTGCTTCTCCAGGCTGCTCATCTGCACGTCCTCCCAGCGCACCCTCCACAGCTCGGCCGCCAGCTCCTTCTCCAGCCGCAGCTTCCTGAACCCCAAAACGGGGGTTGGGTGGGCTGTGAGACCCCCTATTTCACCCACACCCCCTCCAGCCCCTCCTCGACTCCCCCTCCCCAGCCCCGACCTGTAGATGAAGAAGGAGGTGACGGTGACGGCCGCGAGGGTCAGGCTGGCCACGAGCGACAGCACCTCCAGCGTGGACAGCGGGGCTGTGCGGGGGCAGCGGCGGCGCTCAGGGGTCGAGGGGGGGATTTCAGGGGGGTTTCAGGGATTGTTTGACACATCCCCCCCTCCCCAAACCCCCACCTTGGCGGCACAGGGGGTCGCCGTGGTCGAATCCGCAAGGGGGGACGTCGGGAGGGACCGCCTTGCCCGGCCAGTGGATGTCCCTGCCCGGCACCATCCGCAGCTCCTTGGTGGTGCCGTTGTAGTTGGCCACGATCTTTTTTTGGGGTGGGGGAAAAAAAAAAGGGTGGGGAGGAGCCCCCAGACCCTTTGGTTGGGGGTGAAACCCCTCCAGGTGCCGGCGCTCCCCACCTGGAATTCCCCCCGCGCCGGGTCCATGTCCCACAGGGAATAATCGCTCTCCCGGTCCCCGTTCTCGTCGATTTTCAGGAACCCGGTGACACCTGGAGAGGGGAGGGGAGGGAGGGAGGGGCTGGGGGAGGGACCTTGGGGACCTGGGAGGGAGGGGGTTTGATCCCAAAACGTGGTGCTGGGAAAGGGGGAGGGTGATGAGGGAGGGGGGACTGGGTGGGATGGGGTGGAGAAAGGGGATGGGGACAGGGGAAAGGGGAGGGGTCGGGACGTGGATAGGGATGGAAATGGGGACAGGGACATGGATGGGATGGGATGGGGTGGGAAAAGGGGGATGGGGATGGGGACAGGGAAAGAGGATGGAAATGGGGCCAGGGACACGGATGGGATGGGGATGGGGAGGGAAAAAGGGGATGGGGATGGGGACAGGGAAAGGGGATGGGATGGGGATGGGGAAGGAAAAGGGGGATGGGGATGGGGACAGGGAAAGGGGAGGGGGTTGGGATGTGGATAGGGATGGAAATGGGGAAGGGACACGGATGGGATGGGGATGGGGAGGGAAAAGGGGGATGGGGATGGGGACAGGGAAAGGGGATGGAAAAGGGGATGGAAATGGGGACAGGGACAGGACAGAGAGGGACAGGGACACGGATGGGATGGGGATGGGGTGGGAAAAGGGGGATGGGGATGGGGACAGAGAAAGGGGATGGAAAAGGGGACAGGGAGGGAAAAGGGATGGGGATGGGGTGGGAAAAAGGGGATGGGGATGGGGACAGGGACACGGATGGGATGGGGATGGGGTGGGAAAAGGGGGATGGGGATGGGGAAAGGGGATGGGATGGGGATGGGGAGGGAAAAGGGGGATGGGGATGGGGACAGGGAAAGGGATGGGATGGGGATGGGGTGGGAAAAAGGGGGATGGGGATAGGGACAGGAAAGGGGAGGGGTTGGGATGTGGATAGGGATGGAAATGGGGAAGGGACACGGATGGGATGGGGATGGGGAGGGAAAAGGGGGATGGGGATGGGGACAGGAAAGGGGATGGAAAAGGGGATGGAAATGGGGACAGGGACAGGACAGAGAGGGGACAGGGACACGGATGGGATGGGGATGGGGTGGGAAAAGGGGGATGGGGATGGGGACAGAGAAGAGGGATGGAAAAGGGACAGGGAGGAAAAGGGGGATGGGGATGGGGTGGGAAAAGGGGGATGGGGATGGGGACAGGGACACGGATGGGATGGGGATGGGGTGGGAAAAGGGGGATGGGGATGGGAAAGAGGGATGGGATGGGGATGGGGAGGGAAAAGGGGGATGGGGATGGGGACAGGGAAAGGGATGGGATGGGGATGGGGTGGGAAAAGGGGATGGGGATGGGGACAGGGAAAGGGAGGGGTCGGGACGTGGATAGGGATGGAAATGGGGACAGGGACATGGATGGGATGGGGATGGGGTGGGAAAAGGGGGATGAGGATGGGGACAGGGACAAGGATGGGATGTGGATGGGGTGGGAAAAGGGGGATGGGGATGGGGACAGGGGAAGGGGATGGAAATGGGGACAGGGACAGGACGAGGGAGGGCAGGGGACGAGGATGGGATGGGGATGGGGAGGAAAAGGGGATGGGGATGGGGACAGGGAAGGGAGGGGTCGGGATGTGGATAGGGACAGGGAGGGGCAGGGACACGGATGGGATGGGGATGGGGTGGGAAAAGGTGGATGGGGATGGGGAGGGAAAAGGGGATGGGGATGGGGACAGGGAAAGGGGACGGAAATGGGAGACAGGGAAAGGGGGATGGGATGGGGATGGGGTGGGAAAAGGGGATGGGGATGGGGACAGGGAAAGGGGATGGAAATGGGACCAGGGACAGGACGGGGAGGGGCCAAGGGACGAGGACGGGCTGGGGAGGGGCCTGACCGTAGAAGGTGCGGTTCCACATCTGCCTCGTGATGGCCGAGGCGTCTCCCACGGAGCCCCCGCGCTCCAGGGTCTCGTGGAGGGCCTGGGCGTAGAGCAGGACCCCGTCGTGGAAGGCGGCGGCGATGAAATTCATCTGGAGGGGGTTGGGGGACACGGGGGTGGCTCGGGGACAGCCTGGGGACAGGGCACAGCTTGGGGGGACACGACCCCTCCCTTCATCCCCACCTCCATCCCACGTCCTTTATCCCCCAGCTCCACCGCCGTGCCCACCCCCGTCCTCCCACGCGTGGTTCCCCCCATTCCCACCATTCCCACCATTCCCACCATTCCCACGGTCCCCCGGTCCCACCAGGCCGTCCTGCAGGGAGAGGTTGAAGTTCTGCCGGGCCTCGTCCCGCAGGCGCCGCAGGAAGGGTCGGTACTCGGGTTTTGGGGCTCCGTGTACGTGATGATGGTCACGGCCTGGGGGACACAGAGAGGGGCGTGGGGCAGGGCCTGGCAGATCAGTGCCCACCCACGCGGGAAGGGGGTACACTCGTGTCCCCCCTGGTGTCCTTATGCCCACCCTGGTGTCCCCTGTGTCCCCCCTGGTGTCCCCATGTTCACCTCGGGGGGGGTCCCGTGCCCACCCTGGTGTCCCCTGTGCCCACCCTGATGTCCCTGTGCCCACCCTGGTGTCCCCATGTTCACCTGGGGGTCCTGTGCCCACCCCGATGTCCCGTGCCCACCCCTGGTGTCCCTGTGCCCACCCTGGGGGTTCCCGTGCCCACCCCGATGTCCCCGTGCCCACCCCGATGTCCCTATGCCCACCCTGGTGTCCCTGTGCCCACCCTGGGGGTTCCCATGCCCACCCTGGTGTCCCTGTGCCCACCCCGATGTCCCCGTGCCCACCCCGATGTCCCCTGTGCCCACCCTGGGGTCCGTGCCCACCCTGATGTCCCCGTGCCCACCCTGGTGTCCCCGTGCCCACCCCGGTGTCCCCATGTTCACCTGGGGGGGTCCTGTGCCCACCCCGATATCCCCGTGCCCACCCCGATGTCCCTGTCCCCACCCTGGTGTCCCCGTGCCCACCCTGGTGTCCCCATATTCACCTGGGGGGGTTCCCGTGCCCACCTAGGGGGGTTCCTGTGCCCACCCTGGTGTCCTCATGTTCACCTGGGGGGTGTCCCGTGCCCACCCTGGGGGGGTCCTGTGCCCACCCCGATGTCCTCATGTTCACCTGGGGGGGGTCCCGTGCCCACCCTGGGGGGGTTCCCATGCCCACCCCGGTGTCCCCATGTTCACCTGGGGGGTGTCCCGTGCCCCCCTGGTGTCCCGGTGCCCCCCCCGGGGGGGGGTTCCCGTGCCCACCCTGTTGTCCCCGTACCCCCCGTGTCCCCGTGCCCCCACGGGGGTTCTCCCTATGCCCACCCTGGTGGTCCCCGTGCCCCCCTCGGTGGTCCCCGTGCCCCCTCGGTGGTCCCCGTGCCCACCCGGTGTCCCCCTCCTCACTCCCGGGGGTGGGGATCCCCATGCCCACCCCGGTGGTCCCCATGCCCCACGGGGGTTCCCATAGCCCCCGGTGGTCCCTGTGCCCCACGCGGGGTGGGGGTGGATCCTGTTCCCCGGTGATCCCCTGTGCCCCCACGGTGGTCCCCTGTGCCCCCACGGTGGTCCCCGTTCCCCCCCGGTGGTCCCCCATGCCCACCCCGGTGGTCCCCATGCCCCCACGGGGATTCCCATGCCCCCGATGGTCCCCGTGCCCCACGGGGATTCCCATGCCCCCGATGGTCCCCGTGCCCCACGGGGGTTCCTATGCCCCCGATGGTCCCCATGCCCCCACGCGGGTGGGGGTTCCCATGCCCCCGTGGTCCCCGTGCCCACCCGGTGTCCCCCTGCTCACTCCGGGGTGGGGTGGATCCTGTTCCCCCGGTGGTCCCTGTGCCCCCACAGGGGGTTCCCATGCCCCCGGTAATCCCATGCCCCCGGTGGTCCTCGTGCCCCCGGTGGTCCCCATGCCCCCGGTGGTCCCTGTGCCCCCACGGGGATTCCCATGCCCCCCGGTGGTCCCCGTGCCCCCGGTGGTCCCCGTGCCCCCACGGGGATTCCTATGCCCCCTCGGTGGTCCCATGCCCCATGGGGGATTCCCATGCCCCCGATGGTCCCCATGCCCCCACGGGTGGTCCCTCGTGCCCCCTGGTGGTCCCCGTGCCCCCGGAAGGATCCCCCTCCCCGGGCACCCTGCTCACCTCGAAGGCTCTGCGGGCTCGGGGGTCGTGGCGGTCCCCGCGGTGCCAGGGCCGGCGGGGGTCTGGGAAGCGCCCCCGCCCTGGGGGTGCCCCTGCAGGCTGGCCCCGAACGTGTCGATGTAAAAAGAAGGCGAAGTCGCCCCCGTGAGCCCTCGAGCTCCGCCTGCAGCAGCAGCTCCCGCAGCGTGTCCGGGGCACAGCACGCTACACCACTGGGGAGGGGGCACGGCCTTGGCACAGGGACCCTCGACAGCCCCAGGGACCCCTGAGAGCCCCTGGAACCACCGAGAGCCCCAGGGACCCCCAACTGACAGCCCGCCCCCCGACAGCTCCAGCCCTCCCGACACCCCCTGGACACCATGGGACACTTTAGGACACCCTGGACCCCAGAGAGCCCCTGGACCCCGGAGTGACAGCCCTGGGGCTCCTCACACCCTGAGAGCCCCAGGGACCCACGAGAGCCCCCAGGGACCCCGGGAGAGCCCCAGGGACCCCTGAGTGACAGCCCCTGGAACCCCGAGAATCCCTGGACCCTCGAGAGCCCCTGGGACCCCCGAGAGCCCCAGGGACCCCTGAGTGACAGCCCAGGGACCCCTGACAGCCCTGGGACGCCCGAGAGCCCTGGGACCCCGACAGCCCCAGGAACCCCTGAGTGACAGCCCTGGGGCTCCTCACAGCCTCCCCGACACCCCTGGACACCATGGGACACTTTGGGACACCCTGGGACCCCTGAGAGCCCCTGGGACCCCGACCGGACAGCCCTGGAGCTCCTCACAGCCCCCCCGAGAGCTCCGGGACCCCGAGAGCCCCTGCAACCCCTGACAGCCCCAGAGACCCCCTGAGAACCCCGGGACCCCCAGGGACCCCTGAGAGTCCCTGGAACCCCCGAGAGCCCCTGGAACCCCGAGAGCCCCTGGAACCCCGACAGCCCCAGGGACCCGACGAGCTCCTGAGAGCCCTGGGACCCCGAGAGCCCCCGGGACCCCTGAGTGACAGCCCTGGGGCCCTCACAGCCCCCCAACAGCTCCAGGGACCCCTGACAGCCCCAGGGACCCCCGAGAGCCCTGGGACCCCGAGAGCCCTGGGACCCCCGACAGCCCCCGGACCCACGAGAGCCCCTGGAACCCCGAGAGCCCCAGGGACCCCGAGTGACAGCCCTGGGGCTCCTCACAGCCCCACCCCCGACAGCCCCAGGGACCCCGAGAGCCCCCGGGACCCCAAGAGCCCTGGGACCCTCGAGAGCCCTGGGACCCCCCGCCCCGACAGCTCCAGCACCCTCGACAGCCCCTACTGGGGACACCCTGGGACCCCCTGACAGCCCCGGGACCCCGAGAGCCCTGGGACCCCCGGAGTGACAGCCCAGGGACCCCTGAGTGGCAGCCCTGGGGCTCTCACAGCCCCCGACAGCCCCAGGGACCCCGACAGCCCCAGGACCCCGAGTGACAGCCCTGGGGCTCCTCACAACCCCTCCCGACAGCCCCAGGGACCCCTGAGAGCCCCAGGGACCCCTGAGTGACAGCCCCTGGGGCTCCTCACAGCCCCTGACAGCCCCAGGGACCCCCCAGAGCCCTGGAACCCCCGAGAGCCCACGGGACCCCTGAGAGCCCTGGGACCCCTGACCGACAGCCCTGGGGCTCCTCACAGCCCCCCGACAGCCCCTGCTGGGGACACCCTGACCCCCCACACCCCCCAGACCCCGGCACACCCTGACCCCACGTCGTGGGGTCCCTGGTTACTGTACGAGAAGGGCCTGACACCCTCCCCACTCCCCCCAAAAACATCCCTGGCAGACCCCAAAGCCTCCCAGCACCCTCAAAACCCCACGTCGTGTGTGTGTGGGGTGTCCGTGGTTATTACGTGACACTCCGTGGGCCTAGGCCCCGGGCTGGGTGGGGGGTGGGAGTCCTGACCCCTGTTTCCCACCCCCCACCCCCCTTTCCTCCCACCCGTGCCCTGCCCGGCGCTGCCCCGGGCGCCAGGCCGAGGTTTCCTGTTTTCCTGACCTGTTTCTCTCCCTCCCCGCGGCCCCGATGGATTCCTGGCGACACTGGGACCCCGGCGGTGCCACCCCCACCACCCACGTCACCCCAAAATGTCCCCCACCTCCACCCACTCCGGGGCTCAGCGCCCACCGCCCACCCTGTGTCCCCCCGTGTCACCCCAAAATGCTCAGCCCCATCACTCAACCCTGGGTCACAGGGACCCCAAAATGCCCCCCGGGGCTGAGAACACCCCCTCCACGCACACCCACCCGTGTCACGCGGGGCTGCCCCACGGAAGGGTCCGGGACCACCGGGAGTGGGGACGGTGCTCGGCAGCTCCCTGTGGGGTGGGGGTGGGGGGGACACGGCACGGAGAGGGGTCTAGGGGGTCACGGGGGTGGGGGCAGAGCACGCAGTGCGTGGGTGTGCAGGGCAGCCGAGAACACGCGTGGGGCCAGGAACACCTGCGGCCGGCTGGGAACACGCGTGGAAAGTTTGGGCACAGCCGCGACCCCCCCCACACGCCCCGGGCACAGCCGGGAAGAGCCGCGCAGGGCCACGAACACGCGTGTGCTGCCGTGCCCGGCCGCGAACACGCGTGAAACCCTGTGCACAGCCGTGAACACGCGTGAAACCCTGTGCACACCCGTGAACACGCGTGAAACCCTGTGCACAACCCGCGCCCAGCCACGGACAGCCGGGCACGGCCGCGTCGCGCTGCTCGCACCCATGTATGGTCGTGTGAACACCCGTGGAAAGCCGTGCCGAGCCGGGGCACACCCATGGGCGCCCGTGCGGAGCTGCGCCCACCCGTGACGGGCCCCGCACCGCCCCCTGTGCCCCCCTCCTCGGGGTCCAAGCCGCCCTCCTTCCCGCCCCGCTGTCCCCCTCCCTGTCCCCTTCCCATCCCGGTGTCCCCACTCCCATCCCGGGGTCCCCCTCCCCGTCCCAGTGTCCTCTCCCCGTCCCAGTGTCCCTCTCCCACTCCGGTGTTCCTTTCCCACTCCCGTGTCCCCTTCCCACCCCCTGTCCCCCTCCCCATCCCGCTGGCCCCTCCCTGTCCCCTTCCCATCCCGGCGTCCCCTTCCCATCCCGGGGTCCCCCTCCCCGTCCCAGTGTCCCTCTCCCACTCCCGTGTCCCTTCCCACCTCAGTGTCCCCCTCCCTGTCCCCTTCCCACCCCACTGTCCCCTCTCCACCCCAGTGTCCCCTCCCCACCCCACTGTCCCCCTTCCTATCCCCCAGTGTCCCCTCCCACCCACCCCGGGGTCCCTTTCCCGCCCCTGTATCCCCTTCCCACTCTCCTGTCTCCTTCCCACTCTCCTGTCCCCTTTCCACCCCAGTGTCCCCCTCCCCACTCTCCTGTCCCCTTCCACCCCAGTGTCCCCCTCCCACTCTCCTGTCCCCTTTCCACCCCAGTGTCCCCCTCCCCACTGTTCCCTTCCTGTCCCAGTGTCCCCTTCCACCCCACTGTCCCACTCCCACCCCAGTGTCCCCTCCTCATCCCTTTCCCACCCCGCTGTCCCCTTCCTATCCCCGCAGCCCTCTCCTCCCTGTCCCCTTCCCACCCCACTGTCCCTCCCCACCCCACTGTCCCCTCCCCACCCCACTGTCCCCTTCCCACCCCACTGTCCCCCTCCCCACCCCATTGTCCCCTTCCCACCCCACTGTCCCTTCCTACCCCAGCGCCTCTCCCACCCCGCTGTCCCCTTCCTATCCCAGTGTCCCCTCCTGTCCCCCTCCCCACCCCCGCTGTCCCTTTCCTATCCCAGTGTCCCCTTCCCACCCCACTGTCCCCTTCCCACCCCACTGTCCCCCCTTCCTATCCCAGTGTCCCCCTCCCCACTCTCCTGTCCCCCTCCCCACTCTCCTGTCTCCTTCCCACTCTCCTGTCCCCTTTCCACCCCAGTGTCCCCCTCCCCACTCTCCTGTCCCCTTCCTATCCCCAGTGTCCCCCTCCCCACTGTTCCCTTCCTGTCCCAGTGTCCCCTTCCCACCCCACTGTCCCACTCCCACCCCAGTGTCCCCCTCTCTGTCCCTCCCCACCCCACTGTCCTCCTCCTTCCCCAGCCCCTCCCCACCCCACTGTCCCCTTCCTGTCCCAGTGTCCCCTTCCCACCCCACTGTCCCCTCCCCACCCCACTGTCCCCTTCCTATCCCAGTGTCCCCCTTCCCACTCCCCGTCCCACTCCCAGCCCAGTGTCCCCCTCCCTGTCCCCTCCTCACCCCACTGTCCCCCTCCCACCCCACTGTCCCCTCTCCATCCCAGCGCCCCCTCCCACCCCACTATCCCCTTTTCCTGTCCCAGTGCGTGTCCCCCTACCGCCCACCACTCCCTCCCCCCGCTCTCACCGCGCCCCTTGGCCTTGATCTCCTGGATGACGAAGGAGAAGTTGCCGCCGTCCTGGAACACGACGTCCACCACGCTCAGGTTGCGCAGCAGGGTGGGCAGCTGCACGTACAGCCCCTCGGCGGCGAAGAAGCAGGGCCGGTCGTCCACCCTCTCGTCCCAGTAGACGAGCAGCGCCCGGCGGCTCCAGTTGAAGCGCCGGTGGAGCCGCCCGCCCAGCTCGCCCAGCTTGCGGTGGCTCGGCCCCACGCGCGTGGTCAGCGCGAACTCCCCGCGCTTGTCGTCGAAGCCGTGGGCCTCGGCGCCGGCCGTGAGCAGCGGCAGCCGCCAGTGGCTGGTGAATCGCGCCACGGGCGCCGCGCTGTACACGCAGCCGGGCCCCACGAAGGCCGCGGGCCGGTGGGCCACGCGCAGGTCGACGGCGGCCAAAGGCGCGGCCATCTCGGAGCACACCCCGCGGCCGTCCTCGCTGTCGCCGAACACCCAGCGCAGGGTGAAGCCCGGCAGGAGATCCCGCCGGGAGTTGACGGCGGCCACGGCCAAGCGCACGGCGGGGCCCACGCGCGGCCAGGCCCACGGGTAGGTGAGGTTGCGGCGGGGCAGCACCACGGCGAGGGTCAGCGTGGTGTTGGTTGGGGTTGGGGTGGTGGGCGTGGGGCTCGGGGGGGCCGCGGCAGCGCCGAGGAGGAGCAGCAGGGCCAGCGCCGGCGCCGCCGGCATCGCCCACGGACGGTGGCGGAGTGGCGTGTCCGTGTGTGCCTCTGTGTGTGTCCCTGTCCCCCGCCTCCCACGGCGGGGCCGAGCCCTTCCTCGCCCCCCCCACTGGTGACACAAAGGGCCGTTATCATCCACACCGACCTTAACTCCTTCCTCGCCGCTCCCCCCGCGGCGCTGTGGTGTGGAGCCGCCCGCTGGTGGGTGTGGGTTTGGGTTTGCGTGGGGGTTTGGGAGGGGGGATTCCCGCTCTCCCAGGGGGTCCCGGCCCACGGGGATGCCCCGCGAGGCGTCCCCACCCCGTGTCCTGTGGCGACCACCCCGGTGCTGCCGCTGACCCGAGTGGGGTCAGCTGATGAACTCGCGCGTGGGGAGGGGGACGCCCCAAATCGCGGTCCCCGCCCTGTCCCCCCGCGAGGGGCGGCCACGGGAGGGGTCCGTGGGGAGGGTGGGGGCTCGGGCACCTCGCTCTCTTCCCTGTCCTCACCCGTGGGAGGTTCTGCCCCCACGGAGGGGTCCCGGCGGCCCCCGGGAGTGGGGGGTGACCGGAGGTGCCACTCGGGGTCGCGCGCTGCTGGGGACACTGGGGGTGCCTGGGGACGCGCGAGAGGTCAGGGACGCGTGGACGGGCACGCACGTAGATCCTGGGGTGGTCCAACCCTGGGACAGTCCAACAGCCGGGACGGTCCACGCCCCTGGGACACAGCGCGGACGCCGCGAGTTTGGCGACACGGCGCGACACTCGCGACGCTTCCCGGGTGGGACAACC
>NW_026088281.1:0-15391 GCF_022539395.1 Myiozetetes cayanensis
CTGTTGGATCACCGGAGGAGCAGAGCCTGCAGGGGCTCCCTGACAAGGGCGATTTTCACCCCACACACCAAGAAGGGGAATAGAAAGGTGAAGTTTCTGTCTCATCCAACACTAATTTTAACCCTAACTCTTACCCTAACCCTAACCCCTAATTGAAACCCTATCCCTTACTCTAACCATAAAGTTACCTAAACCCTAACCCTAATCCTAAATCCTAATCATAAACCCTAACCCTAAACCCTAACCCTAACCCTATCCTTTATTCTAACCTAAACGTTACCTAAAACCAAACCCTAACCTAACCCTAACCTTAATGAAAGAGACCTTGGTGACATCATTGAGGATGAGTGTCATCACAGGGGAGTGGTGAAAACAAAGAGACAGTTGTGATGTCACAGGGACATCGGTGACATCACATGGGACATCATTGACATCACAAGTACATGGTTGACATCAAAGAGATATCAGTGACATCATTGTGAATATTGGTGACATCACAGGGGACAGTGGTGACATCACAGGGACATGGCTGACATCACTGAGAACCAATGACATCTCAGGTGACTGGTGAAAAAAAGGGGACAGCCGTGATGTCACTGGGAAATCATTCACATCATGGGGACATGGTGACACTGCTAGAGGCAGAGGTGACATCACAGGAACAGCAGTGACATCACTGGGGACCAGTGACATCACAGAGTACTGGTGACAACAAAGGGACAGCTGTGATGTCACAGGAACACTGGGATAACATTGCAGAGACACCAGTGACATCATCAGGTTCAATGGTGACATCACAGGGGACATTGGTGACATCACAGGAAAAGCAGTGATGTCATTGTGGACCAGTGACATCACAGGGGACTGTTGAAAAGAGAGGGACAGCTGTGATGTCTCAGAGGACATTGTTGACATAACAACACGGGTGACATCACAGAGACACCAGTGACATCATCTAGGACACTGGTGACATCACAGGGGACAGTGGTGCCATCACAGGGATGTCGATGACATCACTGGGGACCAGAGACATCACAGGGGAGTGTTGAAAACAAAGGGACAACCCTGATGTCACGGAGACATCGGTGACTTTACAGGGACAGGGTTGACATTACAGAGACACCAGTGACTTGATCGGGGACATTACTGATGTCACAGGGGACAATGGTGACATCATGAGGAAAGTGGTAACATCATTGGGGACCAGTTATGTCACAAGTGACTGGTGACAAGAAAGGGATGGCTGTGATGTCACAGGGACATTGGTTACATCACAGAGACAGCAGTGACATCATTAAAGACCAGTGACACCACAGGTGACTGGTGACAATGAAAGGATAGTTGTGATGTCACAGATATAATAGTGATGTCACAGGGGTCTGGTGACATCAGAGGGACATCGGTGACATCACAGGGACAAAGTACCACCACTGGGGACAGTGGTGACACCACAGGGACAGCAGTGACATCATTGGGGAGTAGTGACATCACAGGGGGATGGTGACAATGAAAGGATAGATGTGATGTCACAGGGAAATCAGTGACATCAAATAGGACATTGGTGACTTCACAAGGACAGGGGTGAAATTATGGAGACAACAGTGACATCATCAAGGATATTGGTGACATCACAGGGGACAATGGTGACATCACAGGGACAGAGGTTTCATCATTGGGGAACAGTGACATCAAAGGGGACTGATAAGAACAAAGGGAAAGCAGTGATGTCACAGGCATATCAGTGACATCACGGGGACCTGGTGTCACCGCTGGAGACAGTAGTTACATCACAGAGACACCAATGACATCAATGGGAAAATCTGTGACATCACAGGGGATAGTGGTGACTTCACAAAAACATCAGTGACATCATTGGGGATCAGTGACCTCACAGGGGTCTGGTGACATCACGGGGACATCGGTGACATCATGGGGTCATGGTGCAGCCACTGGAGACAGTTGTGACATTAGAGGGAGAGCAGTGACATCACAGGGACATTGGTGACATCACAGAGAGACGGGTGACATCACCAGTGACATCTGTGACATCACAGGGGACAGTGGTGACATCACAGGGATAGCAGTGACATCTTTGGGGACCAGTGATGTCACAGGGGAATTGTGACAACAAAGGGACAGCCGTGATAAAACGTGGACATCAGTGACACCACTGGGGACATTGGTGACTTCACAAAGACAAGGGTGACATCAAAATTACACCAATGACATCATTGGTGACACTGGTAACATCACAGTGACATTGGTGACATCCTTGAGGACCAATGGCATTACAGGGGACTGGTGACAAGAAAGGGGCAACCGTGATGTCACAGGGACATTTCTGACATGACAGAGTTCTGGTGAAAACACAGAGATGTTGGTGACATCACAGGAACATGGCTTATGATTTTTCTGACTGTAATGGGGTGAGTTCAAAAGGATGCAGAGATTAAAAACCAAGACACCACTGAGAGCTCAACATGAAACCCAATATTTATTACAGAAAGAGGCCAAGTTGACAAGAACCCGAGAGACAGGAGTGAACTGAGCCCTCAGTGAAACCCCCACTCACTCAGGTGTGTTTTACGAGGTTGTCTTACCAACCCCAGGATAACCAGAATTCCCCCCAGCAGAGGCTGCATCCTCGGAGGGTCAGCAGGCTCACAAAGATAGCGGCGTCCCCACAAAAGGCAACGTTGTCCTTCCTGTGAATCTTGAGAGCCCTGAGCACGAGCCACCTGCATTTTTATCCAAAGAGCTGGGGACGTCTCCCTGGGTCGGTGTGGCAGCACCGCCCAGCCAGAGGCCCTCGGTCCCTGCCCCGTTCTGTGAGTGCCCCCCTTCAGCCCTGCGGGAGAACGTGGGGATTCCCCTCGCACTTGCGCTGTTTCACTCAAGGGCTCTGATCTATTTGGGTCTGGGGGCTTTACTTCATCCTCTCCTCTTCAGTTTCTCCTTCAAATGTCCTCTACAGACAATTAGCCGACCACAGAGCACCAATTAAACCAGTTTACACAAGAAACTGTCTCTCCAAGGACGAAGCTCCTGTTTATCAGTGAACTTGGCAGGCAAAGAACAAAACTTTTGCAGGTGGCTGGGCCAAACAAAGACCAAAAAATATCAACAATCCCTGATACACCTGCCCTGATTTCTGTGTTGAAGATGCTTCTTCAACCCTTCTCTGGAGCTGCAGGGGCAGTGCCTGTGTGCAGAGCTGGAGGGAAGAGACTCCCAGCACAGCAGCACAGCCAGGGACAAGGGCACTTGTTCTTTCCACATCTCAGCTTTGGGAAAGGATGGGGAAGGTTGGGAAAGCTTTTAACAGGGTGGTTTTGCCTGAGGTGTTAAACATGGGAGCGGGTCTATCTTCACAATTCCCAAGAGAAGAGATGGCAGAAAGCTGCCCTGCAGGTTGTATTTGAAGAAAGAGGAAAAGAGACTGAGGGGAAGGGGTTTCTTTCCTGGAGGGCAGGGCTGTCGTTCGCTTGCAGGAGCCCCGCGCTGGAATTGTCAGTCCAACTGCCAAATTTGAATCTGGACAAAGATTCCTGCCAGACAAAAGGTGGCAGGACAGAAAGCTTTTGCTGCCCATGGAGTGCCCAGGGTGGCCCCCCAATTGCACCTGAAACCCGAAGGTTACAGGTTTTCTTTCCTGGGGGAAAGGCCGTGACTTCCCAAAGAGTCCCATGGCAGATGGATGGGGCTGCACTGTGGGGGTGTGGGGCGTTGGTTCTTTGGTTTCCAGGGGCTATTCCAGAATGGAGAGGATGGACCAGGACATCCTAAAGGGGCACATGGGTGGGGCTGCATTCTGACCTTGTGGGGTGTTGGTTCTTTGGTTGCCAAGGGCTATTCCGGAATGGAGAGCGTAGGCTGTGACATCACAAAAGGGCCACAAGCACATGGGTTGGTGTAGTGGGTTGACCCTGGCTGGATTTCAAACACCCACTAAAAGCTGCTACCTCCCCCTCCCTCTGCAGCTCCACAGAGGAGAGGAAAAAAACAGCTGAGGATTCCTGAGTAGAGATAAGGGTGGGGAGAAAGTCGCTTACTAACAGGCAAAACAGACTCAAAGTAGGGATACTCCTAAAATTTATTACTGACAGGATAAAAGTCAAAGAGTGGGAAATAAAACAGTCTGAAAAACACCTTCCCCTCACCCCTCCTTCCTTCTCAGCTCTCCCTCCCCCCACCAGCAGTGCAGGGGGACAGCAATGGGGATTACAGTCAGTTGTTGTTTCTGTCACTGCTCAGGGAGAGGAGTTGGATCCTTCCCTGCTCCCGTGGGGTCCCTCCCACGGGAGACAGTCCTGGATGGACCTCTCCAGTGAGTCCATCCCTCGGGCAGCAGCTCTTCCCACCCTGCTGTCCCGTGGGTCCCTCCTCCATGGGGCCAGTCCTTCAGGGATGAGCTGACCCAGCATGGGTCCCCCACAGGGGCCACGAGTCCTGCTGGGAAAAACCTGCTCCAGCCTGGGCTTCCCTCTGCACAGGCTGCAGGTCCCTGCCAGGACCTGCTCCATCCTGGGCCTGCCCCGGGATCACAGCCTCCTTCCTGCATCCCCCTGCTCCAGCGTGGGAGCCTCCAGGGACCGCAGGGGGGTCTCTGCACCCCAATGCTCCCCCAGGGGCTGCAGGGCCTGGAGCACCTCCTACCCCTTGTTCTGCACCGCCCTTGAGGTCTGCATTGCTGTTCCCACGTTCCCACTCCACTCTTCCCTGCCTACAATTCCTTCTGGCCCTAAATCTGTTATCCCAGAGCTGTTCTTGTTACTCCCGATGGGCTCGGCCTTGGCCAGTGGCAGCAAGTCCGTCCTGGAGCAGCTGGCATTGGCTCCATGGGGCAGGGGAAGCTTCTGGCAGCTTCCAACAGAGGCCACCCCTGGAGCCCCCCCGCTACCAAAACCCAGCCACAGAAACCCACTGTCTTGTGCAGCTCTTTCTCCAAGCCAAGCAGGTGGGAGTTGGTGCCAAGGAGCTGAAACCTGCAGGCCCAGCCTTTAGTGGAGGAAGCTCAGATTGGCCCAAGGCTGCTTTGAGTCCCAGGGCTTGGATGAGGGAATGGTGGGCTGGGGATAGGCATAAAGTCTGATGGATTCTCAGACACAAAGTGTCTTGATATTCGTATCTATTCAGACTGAATTAGGAGGTGCTTGGGATCAATATCGACTGGGGATTGCTGATATGAATGTATAAACAGGAAAAAAGTGAACAGGACATCAAAAAGGAAATATTTTCTCATTGCTTCTGTATTATAATTTATTCAATTTGAATACACTTCTGAGATCTGTCTAATTAACCACAAAAGAATTGAAGATACAGAAGAAAATTATTCCCAGGGGCTTTTCTGGTTAAGATGCCATCACTGAGAAGAGAGTGTGGAGGAATGAGCAGACAAGGACACCATCCCTGGGGCTGGGGAAGCAGGAACTCAGAGTCACTGGTTCCAGGTGACAAATGGACTGTGGGATGTTTCTGTGAGAGCCCATAATGGGTGTGCTGGTTTCAGGGGGAGTCCAGTTAAATTTCTTTCCTGTGGCTAGTGCAGTTCTTTGTTTTGTATTTGTGCTGGACACAGGGTTGATAATCACAGAGTCACAGAAGGTGCTGAGTTGGAAGGGACCCCCAAGGATCAGCCAGTCCAACCCTTAGCCCTGTACAGAACCATCCCCAAGGCTCACACCATGAGCCTGAGAGGATCATCCAAAAACTTATTGAGCTCTGTCAGCCTTGGTGCTGTGCCCACTGACCTGGGGAGCCTGTTCAGTGCCCAACCACCCTCTGGGGCAAGAACCTTTTCCCAAGATCCAGCCTAACCTTGCCCTGACACAACTCCAGGCCATTCCCTCAGTCCTGTCCCTGGTCCCCCTAGAGCAGAACTCAGGGCCTGTCCCTCCTCTGCCCCTTCCCAGGAAGTTGTGACTGCAGTGAGGTCTCCTCTCAGTCTCCTCTTCTCCAGCTGAACACACCAAGTGCCCTCAGTGTCCTCACACGACTTTCCCTCCAGGCCCTTCCCCATCCTCATGGCCTCCTTTGGACACTCTCCAATGGCTCAATCTCTCCCTTCCATTGAGTTCCCACAAACTGCCCCAATCTTGCAGCTGAGGCCACCCTAGGGAAAAGCAAAGCAGGACAATCCCCTCCCTGATGCCCCCAGCACAGGCTTGGCCCTCCTGGCTGCCAGGGCACTGCTGACTCAGGGACAACTGGCACCTACCAGCACCCCCAGGGCCCTTTCCCGGCACTGCTTCCCAACCTCTCATCCCTAGTGTGTCTGTCCAGCCGGGGTTGCCCCATCCCAGGGCAGGATCCGGCCCTTCCCCCTGGGGAAGTTCTCAGGGCTCCTCCAGAGCCAGGAGGTCACTTTGCTGTCCTGGGGGCTCCATGGGGACCTCCCAGGGCTCGTCCTGCGCAATCTCCTGGAATCAAAGGCTCTGTGGGGACACTGCAGGGCCATGTGGAGTCCAGGGGCCATTGGGACACTGGGGAAACATGGAATAAAGGGGCCATTTGGACACTGCAGGGCCTCGTGGAACCTTGTCTGTTGGGAAACACAAAGGGATGTGTGAAAGTGTTTGACTGAGAACCAGGAGAATTCTGGAGAGGGACCTTTACACACCCAGATATTGGTGTGTCCACACATCTCTGCCTGGGTGTGGGTGTTGTTATCTTAAGAGACCATGGAGAAAAAGACTCCAGGCCAGTTTAGGTAGGAGATAAGATAAAGAGACCTGGGTTTTTAGGCCTAGAGGAATACATACCATGTGTGCCCCCCCAGACAGGGGTTCTATGATTTTATAATAAGGTTCATCCAATCCCAGGTTTATGCAGCCCTGGTTCTGTCCCATTCTGCCCCCTGACACACCCCTTCAGGAACTGGGTTTGGTGTCTTTGGGACCCCTTCTTCCTCATCTTCATCTTCTTCGCAGCACACAAAATCCTGTGAGTTCCTAAAAAGTTCTGCCTTGGAGGTCACTGTGTCTGTGTGATATCTTCTGGTCCAGGTCAGAAGTATAGAGGATAGAGGGATTGATATGGAATGGGGTAGTAAGGTTGGGTGTGTGTAAATACTCTGTTAAGGGTAAGGGGTATAATACAGCTACATTAAAATATATTCACTACACAACTAGTTCTAAAATATAGAAAAGTTAAAAAAACCAAAAAGGTCTGAGATAGTGTGAATTGACTCTGGTGTGAGTGTTGTTACTGTGAATCTATAATTCTGTCACTGTTTAATTGTAACAAATTATATTGAATCCCTTGATAACTGTTAAGATGGTCAGTGATTAAGTGCTACTAATCTCTTCTGCCCCTTATCTTTGGATCCAAACCCATTGCACCCTGACCCTCTTGCATCCCAAGACTCTGTGGAAATCATTGCCTTTCATAAAAAAATAGCTATTATGTGCAAGCTGCTCTTTGAAATTTTTCTCTTTAGCTAAACAACAAAACAATTCCAATTAGTTGAGGCTCTGGGCAGGCCCCTGCAATGCTGAGCAAAGCCTGCCTTGGTTTTGGGGAGCACAAAGGCCAAGGCTGAGCCCCAGGCCCTGGCCCAGCAGATCCTGTCCCTGCCAGGGGGCTCAGGGCTGTTTGGGGGGCAGTGGGATGGGAGGGGGAGCAACAACAAAGGCCCAAAACTGTGCAAGCCCTGCCAGACTGCTCAGGGAGGGGCAAGGCAGAACCCAAGGGCAGAAGCTGCCAGGAAAGTTGCTTGTGGTGGCCTGAGGGGCAGAGGCAGCTGCCAGAGCCAAGGGCACAAAAGCCTGGGTGCCTTTGGGCCTTGCAGCCCTGCCAGAGCCCTTGGCCATCTCTGCTGCAGGCTGTGCTCCCCTGGCCCAGTTACCCTCCAAAAACTTCCATCGGGGTGGGGTCAGCTTTGTGATGACACTCTGCAACCTCATAAAATCAATCACAAATGGGGCCATTGTGACATTCCGGTGCCTAAGGGAGCCAAAGGAACTGAGGGACAGTGGGCAACCTTATGAAATAATGGGGTCATTGTGACACTGCTAAAACCCATGAAATCAGGAGGCCACTGTTACACTGGAGAACCTCATGGAATCAAGGGGTCATTGTGACACTGCAGGGCCTCATGGAAACCAAGGAACACAGGGACACAGTGATGTCTTGTGGAATGAAGGAGCCATTACACACTTGGGGCCTTGAGAAAAGAGAGGAACCCTGAAACATTTTGGAACGTGATGGATCCAAGCAGGCATCTTGAAACTGCAGGCCCTCGGAGAAACTGCAGGAACCCTGGGACATAATGGAAGCTGCTGGATCTAAGGGGCCTTTGGGACACTGGGGATCCTCTGGGAATCAAGGGGCCACTCTGACACTGAGGAACCCTTTGGGCTCAAGTGGCCACTGTGACACTGCAGGGCCTCAGGGAAGCCAAGGAACCCTGGGACACTGTGGAATCTCCTGAAATCAATGGGCCACTCTGATGCTGCAGAACCTGCTGGAACCAAGGGCTCATTGGGACACTGCTGGGCCTCCTGGAAGCAAAGGAATGCAGGGACACTGTGGAATCTCCTGGAACCAAGGGGCCACAGTGCCTGCCCAGAACTCCATGGAATCAAGCAGAGCCGCTGCCTCCCCCCCGCTGCCGCACGGACCGGAGTCACCGGCTCTGCCCCGCTTGGACCCCTCTGGAGTCAGCGTGTTCTTGGGCAGCACAACTCAGCTCAGACCACAGTTTCCCAGGTTCTACTTTGCAGCCTCTTTCCCCTGGTTTTGTTTTCTGTTCTTTGTTCATTCAGGGGAAAAGGGGGAAGGGAGGCACGTGTTGATCCCTGTTTTGATCTGTTTACAAAAGGGAGTTGGGGCAAGGGGGGAGAGAGGAGGCAATTTCTCTCTCTGCTGTTGCTTTGAACTGTTCTGTTGGTATTGCTGGTTTTGCTGCTGTATTTCTTGTAAGTGAAGTGTTATTTTTTTCACTTATACCTCCTTGCATTTTGTCTCCTTATATTGGTGGGGAATAAAAGGGGAGTGAGTTCATTTTATTGGAGTTCCCTCCCCAGGATGTGTCTTTAAACCAGGACAGGTTGCTCAAGGGCTCCCTGAAATTTGGCATCATCCACAAAGGACTTGAAAACACCTTTAAGTCTCGTTGTACAAAGAGATAATAAAGATGTTCTCTAGTGGTGTTCAAGGGCTGGTAATTGAGGCATTTCATCAGGAAGTTGCTGCCAAGAGGACTTTGTACCATGGATTTTATTTGACACTCTTCAGCTCCCACCAGTCTGGTTCTAAGGAGACCACAGGAGACCATGTCAAGGGCCTTGATAAAGTCTGGGTGCACAACATCCCTTTCTCCCTCCCACAGAGGTTCAGCAATCCCTGCCTTGTCTTTCCCATGCCTGGGAATGGTTGCAAGAGGACTTGCCATGTTCCCTCCCCTGCTGAACCTGAGCAGTCTGGAACTCTGCCAAGCCCCCTTGCTGCCCTCTTTGCAGACTGGTTCCATGTCTGCCTTTGCCAAGGCCCCAGGAACCTCTGGGATGGCTCTGGCCTTTGTAAGGGTTTGGGAGAGGTCTCCCAGTGACACTGCCCAGCCTTCTCAACATCCCTGACACCAAAACTTTTCCAATAGCCCACACTTGCAGAGGAGTGCCCAGGACACAACACAGGTTGTTTGTCATGGTGCTTCTGGAGAATTAGAAGTGATTTCTTCCACAAGGCCAACCACTCCCACTGGATTTTAGTACAGCTGAAAGTTTCCTCAACCTTTTCCCCAATACCTCCCTGCCCTGAAGGTTTCTGGCCATCAGGCTGTAGCTGAGGGGCTTGGGCAGGGCCATGAGGAGGGGGTAGAACAAGGGCTGTGTCCAACTCTGCCAGGAGGGCTGTGCTGGGCAAGGAGGAGGAGGCTGCAGCAAACAGTGGCACTGCTGAGGGGAGAGGAGCAGGGGGAGAGACCTTGTGCCTGCCCACGCTGGGCAGGAGCTGCCCCAGGATGGCAGCTCTGAAGCACTCCCAGCATGTCCCTGGGAACAACAGGGCAAGACTGGATTTCCAAAGCAGGCTGGGAATGCAAAGAGCAGGAGTGTCCTGGTGTCACTGCAGGAGAATTCCAGCCCTGCAGCAAGAGACCAGAAGAAGTGACCCAGTCCATGCAGTGCCCTCCGAAGATCCCACAGCATCCTGTAGATGCTGTCAGGGAGGCCAGCTCTGCTTCACAAGTTCCCAGTGCCTGTCCCTGCCTGTGCTCAAAGGGCTTCCACCCCCAGGACTGTGCTCAGAGCGCACTCAGGCCTTCCAACCAGAAAGGGGCTCACAGGGTCAGTGTGGAAGTGGAAGGAGCAGCTCTGCAAAGCCCAAGCTCTACTGCTCCCTGGTAGTGCTGCTGTGCTGAGATTCTTGTCTCCTTGCCCTTTGCAAATTCCCCCTGTCCTGCAGTGTGCTGTGCTTTAGGAACAGCTAAAAGAAGGGTCTTGGACAAAGAAGGCACTTCAGGGTCCTTTATTTTCTTTAAATATTCAGAGCACAATTCATCATTTAAACATCTCTGGGTCAAAAAAAGAGTGGACACAAAAATCAAAGTCAAGTGCCTAAGAATATTTAATTGCACAGAAAATTATTGCAAGAAGAACACAATGGCCTCCGCAAATAATCTGATCAGAAAAACTGGTAAATTAATGAATCCCATTCTGAATGCTACACACAGGAAACAGTCACTTTATTGCTCCTGCAAAGCATCCAGTCATCATTTTTCTCAGGGCATCCTTGAGTTCCTGGTTCCTCAGGCTGTAGATGAGGGGATTCAGGGCTGGAGGCACCACCGAGTACAGAACAGACAAGGTCACATCCAGAGATGGGGAGGAGATGGAGGGGGGCTTCAGGTTAGAAAATATGCCAGTGCTGATAAACAGGGAGACCACGGCCAGGTGAGGGAGGCACCTGGAAAAGGCTTTGTGCCATCCCTCCTCAGAGGGGATCCTCAGCACAACCCTGAAGATCTGCACATAGGAGAAAACAATTAAAATTAAACAACCAAGTCCTAAAAAGACACTAACCCTAAGAAGCCCAAGTTCCCTGAGGTAGCCTGAGTATGAGCAGGAGAGCTTGAGGATCTGAGGGATTTCACAGAAGAACTGGCCCAGGGCAATGCCTTAACACAGGGGCAGGGAAAATGTATTGGCTGTGTGCAGCAGAGAATAGAGAAACCCAGAGGCCCAGGCAGCTGCTGCCATGTGGGCACAAGCTCTGCTGCCCAGGAGGGTCCCGTAGTGCAGGGGTTTGCAGATGGCAACGTAGCGGTCGTAGCACATGAGGGTCAGGAGGAAATACTCTGTTGAGATGAAGAACAGAAAGAAAAAAGCCTGTGCAGCACATCCTGTGTAGGAGATGGTTGTGGTGTCCCAGAGGGAGTTGTGCATGGCTTTGGGCACAGTGGTGCAGATGCAGCCCAGGTCTGTGAGGGAGAGGTGCAGCAGGAAGAAGTCCCTGGGGGTGTGCAGGTGCTGGTCGCAGGCTACAGCACTGAGGATGAGGCCGTTGCCCAGGAGGGCAGCCAGGGAGATGCCCAGGAAGAGCCAGAAGTGCAGCAGCTGCAGCTCCCGCCTGTCTGAGAATGCCAGGAGCAGGAACTGGGTGAGGGAGCTGCTGTTGGGCATTTGCTGCCTCAGGGTTTGGTTTTCTGTTGAGGAGAAAAAGGAAGAATTGAATTAGACGAGACTCAGTCAGCAAAACATATTTCATGTCTCAGCAATTCAACATTCAAGGCCTCTTTTCAGGAAGATCTCTCTGCATCCCTCTCCCCTGAGCTCTGGGGTTTTGAGAGTAGGGTCCCTGGAATGAGATCCTGAGGAATCCTTCTCGCTGTGCAGTGAGAGCAAATGTGGAGCACAGGGTGACCCAAAATTCAATGTCTTTGGGATGTATCCAAGTGTTTCCACACCTGCTGTTCACAGTTTGCCCCAGCGACAACAGAGGGAGGGGATTTGGGTACTTTATTTTGTTCCACTTCCTCTTGCCAGGAGTGAGTTTGGATGGTTAAAGTCTGTGACATTTGTAATGTACTTGAAGTGAAATCTTGTGAGTCCTGAGAGGCAAAGAGATGGTCTCTTGGTGCAGAGACAAGAGCTGGCCATCTTTCCTGTTCACAGCTGCCCCTGACTGGCAGCTTGGAGCTGAAGGGGCATCACCCTTAGGAACTCCCTTAATAAAGAAACAAGGCACTTCTGGGAACAGAGGAATCCTGGTTCAAACAGCATATTGACAGAATCCTTCCCTTTCCTCAGGATGCCTGATTAGGATCTCATCTTTCTCCTCCCATACTGCCACACAGAGGGATCATTGCAGCTCCCTATTAGGGCTGCCCAGAGCATTTCCATGGAGTTAGCACTGAGGAGTTTTCTCCACGGGGATCCTGTGCAGCACAGAGATACTATGGCAGAGCTGTGCCCTTCTGGAGGGCACCTGCAGCCCTGCAGATCACCCAGGGAAACAGCTGAAGAGCCTGAAGTTGCCTGGCGGGCACTTGGGCACTTGGCTGCCACAGACACATCCCCACAGCAGCACCCAAAGGGTTTGTGTCTGCACAGGGATCTGCCCCCCCCCAAACTCCACACTGGCTCAGAAAAGCCAAGGGTGAGAAGAAGGAGAGCCCAGGCAGCAGGGGATGGCAGGAAAATGCCAGAGTGCTGCTGCCAAGGGAGGAGGGACAGGCAGAGGCAGATGGAAATGAGGACCTTGTCCTTGCCTGGGCTCTGGCTGCTGCAGGGCAATGCCCAGCCCAGCCCTCGTGGGCCTGAGGGCAGAGGCTCTGCTTTGGCTGGCAAAGGAGCCCAGGCAGGAGCTGCTCAGGAAAGGGCTCTGTGCCAAAGACACAGGCAGGGAGGGGCCACATCCCCCTGGCCAGCACTTGTGGCAGCAGCTGCCTCTCCCTCCCTGCCTGGGTGTGTGTGAGGAGCTGTTCCTGCCAGCAGCCCCTCCCTGTGCCCAGCTCAGCTCCCTGCCAGTGCTGCCAGAGCCCATCCCCAGCCCAGGGCCCAGGGGCAGCTCTGCCTGGGCAGGGGCTGCAGAGCAGATCCCAGAGCCCCTGCGCTGGCTGGGAAGGGGCAGGTGTTGGCAGTGGATGTGCTTCCTGAGCAGGGCCCCTGCAAATGGCAGCAGGTGCAGCTGAAGCTGGGAGGAGCCCTGAGCCTGCAGCTGAAGGGCCCTGCCCAGCCCTGGCCTGCCAGGAGGGCTCACTCCTTCCCCCCACCCCTTCTCCCTGCAGGGCCGTGGCAGCTCCTTGGCCGGGCTGAGAGCTGCCCCTGGCAGGCAGCAGAGTCCCTGCCCCAGCACACACAGCCCTGGGGGGCAGGACCCTGCTCTGCCCCACAGCCCTGGGCACCCCTGGCTGCACCCCCACCTTCCCACCCCACAGCCAGCCCTGGCACAGGGAACCTTCTGGCCCTGGGCCTCCCATGGGGCAGCAGCAAGTCCTGCTCTACAGCAGCTTCTCCTGCTGCCCCCAGCAAATCCAGCACAGCCATCCTGACAGCTCCTGCCAGGGCTGCCATTTGGCAGCTGCAAGAGCCAATTGCAGCAACTCCCCTGCACTGCTCTGCAGCCACAGCCTTCCCGTGCCAAAGGGCTGCCAAGGTTCCTTCCCTGAGCAGCTCTGCCCTGTCCTCCCAGCCCAGGATCCTTTTCACCTCCTGCTCCCTTCTCCTGGCTGCCCTTGCTGCCTGCAGCTCCTGCCCTGCTCTGCCATAGGGCCACTTCTTCTGCCCTGCAGGAACTGGGAGAGGCCTTCTGAAAGATCCTACAAGCTGTGGGATGTGGCAGCTTTAGGAGATCCCTGTAGAAAGGGAAATTAAGATGTCTTACAGCCAGAGAATTCTTCATTCAAATCTTAGGAAGGTTTCTCCTATAGTGAGAGCTCAGTCCCCTCCCAGCCCAGGCTGCCTCTCACCTCTCTGCCTTCTCTCCTGTGCCCTGGGTGCTGCAGGCAGTGCCCTCAGCCCTGCTGGGCTGTGCAGAGGAGCTGCTCCTGGGCAGAACTGTCTCTTTGAAGCTGTTCTTTGTTGCCAGGAGCTCCCTGTGTGCCAGGAGCCTGGCCCAGCTCAGCAGCACAGCAACAGCCCCAGGCATTTCATCACCCTCGGGGACTTTGGAGATAAGTCCCTGAACATCAGAGCCTGAGGAGAGTTGCAGGAACCTCTTGAGAAAGCAAAGTGAGATTCAAACTGTAAAGTTTCTTGTATTGTTAATGGTTCCCACTGAGGGATCCAAATGAGAAAAGATCTTGTTAGAACACAAACCTGGAAACTGTGATGAGAGGTCAGAGAATCACAAAATCATCAAGGTTGAAAGAGCCCTTCAAGATATTTTGGTCCAACTGTCAACTAGAACTAATACAGTCATCCCCAAATCACATGCCAAGGTGCTATATCTAGATGTCATCTGAACACTTCCAGAGACTCTATCACCTCCATAAAAATCTTATTCCTATACCTAAACACTCAGTGAAAAATTAATTCAGAGGGTCAAGATGCACTGTTTCTAAATTTGGCAATGGGGGAAGCAATAACTGTCAAGAAATATTAAGGTCTCTCAAAGGTCCCACTCTAATGGACATGGTTAAGGTGTGTTGCAATGTAGGATCCAACACGTACAACAAATCCCTACTAAACTGAAGTTCTGGCAGTGAAACAACAACAGAAGGAGGCTACGTGTCACCACTGCACACAAACAGGACATTGTAAAAGGGATTGCTCTCAGCTGGAAAGAAGAGCACCTACAGTACCACCTTTCTTTGTGTCTCCAATGCCAAAGGGATTGCCCTGGGCCAGTGACTGTAGATCACTCTTGGACAGAGAGGGGAGGCCGCTTTCGCCAAAAGCTGTACAAAGGCTGGCCTCGATTTTGGGAAATGGGGAGCTGAGGATGAAGGGCAGGGCAATGATAAAAAGTGCCCCACAAGTCAAGCACACCCAGCTGCTCCCCTCACTCCTGGACAGAGACCCAGAGCAAGTGTCTCTAGGGTGGAGTTGGCGTCTCCCCACCAACTCACAATAAGCAGTGACAACTACCAAACAGTTCTTGTGAGACGAACAAATAACCTTCCAGTACCTACTGGAAAATACATTTTAACTGGGACTACTCCATCTAATAATACAGGGTTAACAGTTATCCCACAATCAGTGATTGTAGACAACCCTAAGGCATTAGAAGTGACTCTAAAAGCTCTATTTCCACCCGTGGAGCAACACACAGAAACACCCATTGCCAATTTAGCCTGCATCGACATCAAAGGGGTAGGAGGAGCCCAAACGTCTCTCAAAAGTGTCTCCACTTTACTGACTGAAGGACCAGAAGATAAAACTGCCTCAGTAAAGCCCTATGTCATTAATATCCCAATGACCTTCTGGGGGAGAGATACTATAGGACAATT
>NW_026088282.1:0-15322 GCF_022539395.1 Myiozetetes cayanensis
CCAATCTATTCTATGATTCTATGATTCTATGATCACTGTCTACAAATTTCTGCATGCTAAAGTCAAGAGAAACCAATGTAAATTCCTGTACCTGAATTATTTTAAAATTTAACTACCAGAAAAGCGCCCTGCCTTTTATCAGCTCTTACCATTTTTTGAGGCATTGACAGAAGGCAACAGAGCTTGAAAAAGAAGATTCAGAAGAAGATGACTGTGCATACTGGTTCCATATCACCTGCCTTCTGTACGAGAGCTAAATCTGAAATCCACCTGACATTAGCCCCCCCTATTATTCTGTATATTAGTGGTTTTCTCATTTAATCAGGGAATTGACCAAGAAGCATGTGGAGAAAGCTTTCGTGACGCTCTGTGGGTGACAGAATTTGGAAGGATACTGTGGAAGAATACAATTCATTTCATTAGCATTTTTTCAAAAGACTTCTCAAACACTGAGAGATATATATATATACCAATTATTTGCACTCCTTCAGTGCTTCCAAGCTGTCATTGCTTGGCCTTAACTGGTAATGTAAACAGGGAAATACATGCTTGTTAGGTTTTCTGATTATCATAACTCATCTGAATGTGTTTTTTCTTCGTAATCACTTGAAGTTGACACCTGAAGTCAAACTTAGAACTGCTGCAAGTGGCAGCAACATAAATAGATATAGTCTCACTTTCAATTACTTAGAAATTACTACTGGTAAAATATATCTGTTTTCTCACCAGTATTATTGACTTTAGTTTTGGCCCTCAGGGTGTTCATTTGATTTGGAATTCATTCTGAGCTATGTATCAAGGATATTTGCAATTTAGCAACATATGTGGCATCTACTAGAGTGTTATTGCTTTCTGCTACAGGTAAAAGAGAAAAATAAAGCAGGATTCTATAGTCATTGCAATAGTAAATGGTAAATTTGCTGATCACTATAAAACCTGAAGAGCAAAAATTGGAAGATAACTGAAAAGGCTATTAATATAATTGCTTAGCCAAATATTTTACTACTGAGGAGCTGAAATTTGGCTTCTCATGTTAGCATTTAAATAAGAACACCTAACTTTCAAATGTGCATAGCACTACAAAAATTAGTGCTAGCTTCAGCAAGTCTAGAGGTACCAGATACATCTGAAGCTACATAATTGTGACAGAGGCATTTAGACACAGAGAGTTGTAAAACGCTTATCAAATATGTATAAAATAAAGAGGGTTTAAAATAAAGTCAGGTCTACAAAAAAAAAAAAAAAAAAAAAAAAATCCTTTTCTCTCTCCTTATATTTGAGCTGGAGCCCCTGGTGGTCCAGTGGTAAAGGCGCCGCGCTGTCACCGCGGAGACCCGGGTTCGATTCCCGGTCAGGGCCACTCCCGGGCAGGTGGAGCTCGTTAGCCCTTAAAGGCAACCCACCTACGTCCTAAGGACCTCGCTGCCACTGTCCAAGCTCGCTTGGCCCCGGCAGATGAACCTTAGGATTAAAGGGTGGGCTCAGTTCCGCGCACACTGTGTCTCACCTAAAAAATCCAATGCGCAGGCTGGAAGGTGGAAAGACCTTCCCCGGATCTTCGCTCGCGAAGACTGGCCATTATTATATATTTGAGCTAGTCCAGCATGTGATGTCTCTAAGAGTCCACATGGTGCCTGCTTGCCCTTTCCCTGGTGGAGCTGGCCCAGCCCTAGCAGGGACCCCTCTGCAGCTCTGGTTCAAGCTCACCTGAACCTAAAGAGTAAGAAATGCAGGGGGCAGATATAGGGGGAAAGAGGAGAAAGAAATGAAGGTCTCTGGCCAGCCAGAAGCTACCTGTGCTTACTGGCACTGCCTGGTCCCAGCACTGGAATCTGGCTCGGAGACCACATCCTTGTCTGTGTGGAGAGCTGTGTGTGTGTTTGCGACAAAGCAGCATTTGGGGCCATGCAAATGACTGTGGGAATCTATGCAGGCCTGGGGGCCACAGGAGGCTGCACAGGAGGAAGAGGTAGGGCATGGTATGATGCTGCCTGAGGACCAGGCTGGGTCAAGGAATGCTGACCCTGAGAAAGTGTCAGGAAGGAGTGCAGACACTGAGAAAGTAGGAGCTGGAGGGACCTCCTAGCATAGAGAGTGTGAGCTGTGGGTGGGGCTAATGCATGTTGCTGGCCTTTTTCATAAAAATGTTGTCTTTTTATTTATGTTCTTCCAACATCCCACTGTATTTTTTTAGTGGCTTTATATGTTGACAATTCTGAATGGTGTTTTTTGATTCATAACACAGCTTTTAAAATTAATTGGATTGGAATGAAAACTTTGTCATAATGGAAAAGCTAATCTTAACTACAGATCTGAAGATGGCTAGCATGACTAATTGCATTATTTGTTGTTTCAGGCTTTGCCATTCCCTTTTTATGTTACTGCACGGTAAGTAGGAAGGAAGACCAGATATAGTTGAATTATTTATCCTAAAACTTCAGCTAAAGTACTAAGGTTTGGGGTTATGTCGTGGTTTTGCCCTGGCTCAATTTACTTTTATACCCCCACATACAATTACTATTAGTTGAGAGAAGGTTTATGCAGACAAAAAGAGACTGAATTAAAAAAAGTATGAGTATTTATTATTAACAAACTAAAACTAAAGAATTATATCTACAATAATTTTACTTAAGTAAAAGGTATTATGTATTTACAAAAGATACTTCTCTCCCCACTTCCCTTTATATCAGTCCAAGGAGGAGAAGCAGTCCTTTTCTGTTCTTGGAATTCCAGCTCTCTCTCTCTCTCTAGTAACTCTGCAGCACTTTCGTCGCAGTTGGAACTTCTTTATCTCTCTCTCATTCTGTGTTGGCTTCCAGGGCTGGGCTTACCCCCCTCCTGGGTTAAAACCGAAGGCTGAGGGTTACCCAGGTCCTGAAGGGTCTCCTTCCATAGACTTGCAAGGGGACACTTGCTTACTATGGATCTTCTTCCACAGGGTTACAGGGGATAATGGTTTAAGAGTTCACTTCTGTTTCCCTATGGAGGTCCCTCCCCATGGGAGAACAGTCCTTGATTGACTTCTCGGCATGGGTCTAGTCTGGATCCCTTACTCGGATCCCAATATCCCACCTGAGCCATTTTCTGCTCCAGCGTAGGTTCTCTCTAGCACCAGCAGCACGGATCCCACACATGGATCCCAACATCCCTACCTGAACCGTTTTGTGTTCCAGCGTAGGTTCTAATACCCATCAGGGTCATAAATCTTCAACAGCAGCAGCATGGATCTCTCACTGAGATCCCAAGCTTATCTGAGCCGTCTCGCTCCAGCATAAGCATCGATTCCTTCGAGGGTCACAAAGTCTTTAACAGGACTCTGCCTCATCTGAGCCGCTTTTACTCCAGCATAAGGCTTTCTCTCTGTTAAAGTCACAAATCTCTGGTGCATCCACAAGCTCCTCTGTGAGCCGCACGGGGGTCTCTTTACCCCAACAAATTTCTACAGGTGGCAGGGTTTTATTTTTCAGTCATTACCCTGCTGAAGGGAGGGAGAGCGAAAGGGAGAAAAAGCAGTTCTCCCCCCTTCGAACTTTTCTTCTCTCTCCTGCGACTGCAGCTTTGACCTTGAAAATTCTGTTATCTCATGGCTGGAATTCTTCTGCAGCGGTTTCTCGTCTAAGCAGTTCGTCTTTTAAACGTTTTTTTTTCCTCACTCTCTCACAAGAGAGACTTCAGTAGTACACCTGCCCCCCCTCGGCCCAAGCCGGGAGGAGGAGACCTTGGCCCTCCTCGGGCCCACCGCGTCTCTCCTACATGGCTGCTGCTCCTAATTTCAACTGCGCCACCAACCTTCTCTTCCGTTTTCTTAAAGATGTAATTAGCAAAGGCGTCACTGAACTTTTTGATTGGTTTTTTGTCCGGAAATCACCTGGACAAAACCATCCTCAGCCCCAGGGATGGGCTGGTGGGCAGAACCACGACAGGTTATTAATAGAATATGTGGTATAGGTAGGCAACTTAAAATTTTGAAAAAGTATTTTCATTCTTTTGCATTCCTGTCAAGTTTGCAGTTGATCAGTATCATCTGCCTAGCATTTTGAACTGCTTCACTTAAGGGTCTTGTCCCAAACAGGAAATGAATGCGGAGCATTATGGTAGTGTTTTGTGATCCTATAGAGTCCGGCTGTATGTTTTTAGATATATGTTTGACTGCTTTTTGCAGATTCTGATCATTTTGAAGGTCCATGATTTTAGGAATACCTGCATTTGCTGGACATTTTTTGTGCAGGTTCATGTTTGCTGCTGGCTCTTTGTCACAATCCAGGACCGCGTATCAGATCCTTGTGACTTTCAGTGATCCTGACGTGTACAGAAAAAAACATACTGGCATAGTGGCAGCTATGGTATGGGACCTAAAAACCTTAGAATCATAGAAAACCTGGGTGAAAGGGTCCTCTGGAGGTCATCTAGCCAAATTTCTCCCTCACAGTGAGATTATCCTCACTGCTGCATCTGCCATACATTTGTCTACCTGATCTCTAAACAATTCTAAATGTGGAGATCCCACAGCCTCTCCTAGAGTATGGAAGAAGCAAGCTGTTCCAGTGCTGCACTGTCCTCCTTGTGAACAGGTTTTATTTCTCATATGCAATCCCAATATCCCAAGCCTCAATCTGCTGCCCCTTGTATGTAACAGCACAGTTGTATTTGTTGTGTGCAGCATTTGTAATGCAGTATTTGTAACAGTGGAAGCAATGACTATGATATAGAAAAAATCCACAACTTTGATCATATAGTATTAAGGAGTTTTCTTCCATTTTTAATGACAACAAAACTCAGAGATATTTTAACCTTTTTTTTTTTTTACCTTTTTTTTTTTTTTTTTGAGGAGCATGGGCTATTTGGTCTCTACAATACTTATCAAGCAAACAGTTAGAAAAATAATTTATGTTACAACTTCCTAATAAAGTTCCAGTACTTGTTAGTCTTCATCCAGTATCTGTTTTGCATTGATACAGATTTCTTGAAGGTGCAGAAATTGCAGTTATTTCATATCAAATTGAGCTCTTCATCACTAAAGTTCTTCTGGTGGTCAGGTGTTTTTTTTTTCCTCACTATTAGATCCACTTTTGAGGTCTCCATCTGGAAAGATCAAGATGTTCCCCAGGAGTATATGAGTTATTTTTATGTGTGTATGTGTATTGATCTGTACACAGCTGTATACTTCCAAGCTTTTGTATTTCATTACAGAGGAAACAGAGAGAAGTTGGCACACTTATGAAAAGCAGCATGAAGACTGTGTAATATTATGCGCATAATTCATAGAAATGCCACAATATATACATATCTTCAATTTTTACATGTTTTCTAGTTACCACATAAACAGCAGATTTAGTTGCTACCAGCCATGAATCAGTAGATTAATGGTCAACCAGAAGACATTATGTTTTAAGACATCCCGTAGTGTTTTGGTCCTTTGCTAGGCACTATTGTTAAAAGTGAAAAATTAAAAAAAAACAAACCAGAAACCCTTAGTGTACCCACATCTTTCAAAATGATGTTTGTGTCTCTTCAGTCGACTCAAAGCCCATGTTGCTTTTTCCCTCTTCACCATAAGGGTTCACCGCTTCAGGGTTTGATCCTGCTTCAACTCTACTTTCTCTTGCCCTCCTGTAAGGAAAAGTCATTTTATAGTAGAAGTCCCTGTTCTGTTACAGTCCTTCTGGATGCCCAGAATCAACCCCCTAGTGTAAATAATACAGTGTTTAACTGGGAACATTTATATAAAAGGAATTGTGTTGCTTTTAAAGAGGAACTGTGGCAAAGCTACTATGTTCTTGGAAACCCCATTAATGGAGAGACATAGAAAACCAACCAAGTTTTATTCCTCTTAATGTAACAATATTTAAGGAAAATTGCATTACTGGACAGCCTCCAATAAGGTTATAGAAAACTGGAGCTGCTGATGAATGTGGACAACTCTGCTGTTGGAGAAGGCACTGCGTTCGTTCCCAGCAGGACATGCCATCCACCTTGCAGCAGGGTTGGCAGAAGCCTGGCCACCCTGCAGCTCCCTGTGGCTACAGCATCCAGGTGCCTTGGTAAAACCGCTCGTGATGGGGCAATTGCACTGAGCTGCCAAAGCTGCTGTGCACTGGCAGGGAACTGAACCTTTAGCTACCCCTGTTGATAGGAGAGGGATAATAGGCTTTCATTCCTTAACTTGTTTCATTTAGACTTGGCAGCCCAGTTTGTAAGAATCCGGATGATTCAATGTCCCAGTTTAAATGAGACAAGGGTCTTTTGCTGAGGATGAATTAGGAGGAAAAGACCCAAACTTCTCTTTCCAAACAATTATAAATCCAAAATTAAGAGGCTCCAATTGAAGGAAAACAAATTATGGAAAAGGGAAAATAACAGCCCTTTATTAAAAGGTATGTGTGTATTAACAGGAACACGAAAAAAAAACTCAAGTAAAATAACTAAGTAATACTCCTATACCCACCAATAATCCCCTTCAAGAACAAAACTGATAAACCGGCAAAAAAAGAAATAGTTCAATTTCTTGCACCCTTTGGTGCTGTTCCAACCACAGTCAGCAGGGGGCGCCGTCGGGTCACTGGAGATGCAAAATTTGTAATGTCCTGTACCATTCACCAGGTGGCGCTGTTGGGTCACTGAAGGTGTAAAAACTTGTAGTGTCCTATTATAGTCACCAGGTGGCGCTGTTGGATCACTGAAGGAGTTGAACTTGTAATGTCCAGTGCCCGTCACCAGGTGGCGCTGTTGGATCCTTGGCTGCCACCGGGGGAGGGGGAGGGGGAACAACAGCAATAAAACAGAAAGTTCTCCCAATGGAAGAAAACTCACAAACTTCAGCTGATTAGGGTCCGTTGTAAGCAGAGCTTGTAGTCAGCCAGAGGTGAGCCAAGAGCAGCCGCCAGAAACTCCCCTCCGACAGGAAAAGAAACAAAGGAGCCCGGCAGTGTCTGCAGCCCGCAGCAGCCTCTCACCCCGGCAGTTCGAGAGAGAGTCTCCCCTCCCCCAGCCTCCACCCCCTTCCAGTCACACACCAGCCAACTCCCCCCTTCGTTGTCAAGGAGACAAATCTCCATCGTTAAAGGCTCCGGGTGATTCTTTTGTTCAACTAAAATGGCCCATCACAGAGCACACACACGCGGCAGGAGGAAAGGAAAGAAAAATTCTTTGCTAAAAATACGAACTATGACATTATCCACCCCTAATTTTTTTTTCCTTTTCTCATGCCACCATACATCTATCAAATGGAACCTTTTTTAACTCCACATATACATACATCATTCTAGACTATGTACATATTCACAAATACATATAGATACAAATATGGGTAGAGTTATGACCTGTTTACCCTAAGATTATATCTCCTTGGGGTATGCACCGGGTTTCTCCATCTTCTTGCATCACCCACCATGTGCAACCAGGTCCTTGGGCAAAGACAACTCCACGAATGGATTTGCCTTTGCTCGAGGCATGGTTCACCCAAACTGTTTTGCCTAACATACCTCTCATGTGAACCACTGGGACCTTGTCCCCGTCTACAGTGTGAAGGGACTCTGATTGGGCAGGGCCGGCTCGATTGACGGAGCCTCTAGTGTTGACTAACCATGTAGCCTTTGCTAGGTGTTGATCCCAGTGTTTGAAAGTCCCTCCACCTAATGCTTTCAGGGTAGTCTTCAACAGTCCATTGCACCGTTCAACTTTCCCGGCAGCTGCTGCATGGTATGGTATGTGATAGACCCACTCAATGCCATGCTCTTTCGCCCAGGTGGTAACTAAACTATTTTTGAAGTGTGTCCCATTATCTGACTCAATCCGCTCTGGAGTGCCGTGCCGCCACAGGACCTGTTTTTCGAGGCCCAGGATGGTATTTCTGGCAGTGGCGTGGGGCACCGGATGCGTCTCCAGCCATCCAGTGGTGGCTTCCACCATGGTGAGCACATAGTGCTTACCTTGACGGGTCTGTGGCAGTGTGATATAATCAACCTGCCAAGCCTCCCCATACCTGTATTTATTCCACCGTCCACCATACCATAGGGGTTTCAGTCTCTTAGCCTGTTTAATGGCAGCGCATGTCTCACAGTCATGGATAACCTGAGAGATAGCATCCATGGTTAGATCCACCCCTCGGTCTCGTGCCCATTTGTAGGTGGCATCTCTGCCTTGATGGCCGGCGGCATCATGAGCCCATCGTGCTAAGAACAGTTCACCTTTGTGCTGCCAGTCTAGGTCCACCTGTGACACCTCAACTTGTGCAGCTCGGTCTGCCCGTTCATTGTTGCGATGTTCTTCATTGGCTCGATTTTTGGGCACGTGGGCATCTACGTGGCGGACCCTCACAATCAGCTTCTCTACCCGGGTAGCGATGTCTTGCCATATATCAGCGGCCCAGATGGGTTTTCCCCTACGTTTCCAATTGGTCTTCTTCCATCTGTCCAACCACCCCCACAGGGCATTGGCCACCATCCATGAGTCCGTGTAGAGGTAAAGTTTTGGCCACTTCTCTCGTTCAGCAATGTCCAATGCCAACTGGACAGCTTTGAGCTCTGCGAATTGGCTTGATTCACCCTCTCCTTCCATAGCTTCTGCAACTTGTCGTGTGGGACTCCATACAGCTGCTTTCCATTTACGTTTCATCCCTACAATACGGCAGGAACCATCAGTAAAGAGTGCGTAGCGTATGTCTTCTTCTGGTAGTTGGTTGTATGCTGGGGCTTCCTCTGCCCGTACTACCTGCTCTCCTTCTTCTTCTTCTGCTAGACTAAAATCCTCACCTTCCGGCCAGTTCGTGATGATTTCTAGGATCCCAGGGCGATTTGGGTTTCCAATGCGGGCGCGCTGCGTGATCAGGGCAGTCCATTTGCTCCAGGTGGCATCAGTGGCATGATGAGTAGAGGGCGTCTTCCCTTTGAACATCCAACTCAACACTGGCAGCCGAGGTGCCAGGAGGAGCTGTTCTTCTGTGCCAATCACCTCTGAGGCAGCTTGTACTCCCTCATAAGCTGCTAGGATCTCTTTTTCTGTTGGAGTGTAATTGGCTTCCGATCCCCTGTAGCATCGGCTCCAGAATCCAAGTGGGCGGCCTCGGGTCTCTCCAGGCACCTTCTGCCAGAGGCTCCAGGAGAGGCCCTTATCCCCAGATGCAGAGTAGAGTACATTCTTCACATCTGGTCCTGTCCTAACTGGCCCAAGGGCTACAGCATGGGCAATCTCCTGTTTAATCTGTTCAAATGCTTGCTGTTGTTCAGGACCCCACTGGAAATCATTCTTCTTACGGGTTACCAGATAGAGAGGGCTTACGATCTGGCTGTACTCGGGGATATGCATTCTCCAAAAACCTATGGCACCCAGGAAAGCTTGTGTTTCCTTCTTGCTAGTTGGTGGGGCCATTGCTGTGATTTTATCGATGACTTCAGTCGGGATTTGACGACGTCCATCTTGCCACTTTACCCCCAGGAACTGGATCTCTCGGGCAGGTCCCTTGACTTTACTCTTTTAATGGCAAACCCAGCTTCCAGGAGAATCTGTATGATCTTTTTCCTTTCTCAGAGACCTCTTCTGCTGTGTCCCCCATACAATGATGTCATCAATGTACTGCAGGTGTTCTGGGGCTTCACCTTTCTCTAGTGTAGCCTGGATCAATCCGTGGCAGATGGTGGGACTGTGTTTCCACCCCTGGGGCAGTCGGTTCCATGTGTACTGCACACCCCTCCACGTGAAAGCAAACTGCGGCCTGCACTCTGCTGCCAAGGGAATGGAGAAGAATGCATTCGCAATGTCGATAGTGGCGTACCACCTCGCTGCCTTAGACTCCAGCTCGTACTGGAGCTCCAACATGTCTGGAACTGCAGCACTCAATGGCGGGGTGGCTTCATTCAGGCCACGATAGTCCACAGTCAGTCTCCATTCTCCGTCGGACTTACGCACAGGCCAGATGGGGCTGTTGAAGGGGGAGTGGATCCTGCTGATCACTCCTTGGCTCTCCAGCTCACGGATCATCTTATGGATGGGAATCACAGAGTCTCGGTTTGTTCGGTACTGCCGACGGTGCACTATTGTAGTGGCAATTGGCACTCGCTGTTCCTCAACCTTCAACAGTCCCACAGCAGAAGGGTTCTCTGAGAGGCCAGGTAGTGAATTCAACTGCTTAGCAGCTTCTGTCTCCACAGCAGCTATTCCAAAAGCCCATCTATGTCCCTTGGGGTCTTTGAAATATCCTAGTCCTAAGGTAGTCAATGCCCAGGATACATGGGGCATCTGGACCAGTCACAATGGGGTGTTTCTGCCACTCCTTCCCGGTCAAGCTCACTTCAGCTTCCAGCACGGTCAACTGCTGCGACCCTCCTGTTACCCCAGAAATGGAACATAGCCTCTGGTCCCATGTCCTGAGGGGCATTAACGCACATTGAGCCAGTGTCAACCAAAGCCTTATATTCTTGTGGGTCTGATGTGCCAGGCCATCGGATCCACACCGGCCCAATAGACACGGTTGTCCCGTGCCTCTACCTGGCTAGAGGCAGGGCCCTCTAATACTGGTCTCTATCCTGCTCGTCACAGTTTTCCGTCTGCAAATACCTGTGCGAGGTACTCCTTCTAGTGGGTCAGATCCCTGCCCACGGATACCTGGCACTGCACCTCACTTTCACATGACTTCTGTTTTTCCTGGTCCTTCAGCTCTTGTACTGGCTGCCAAACATGGATAGGTTTCCTGTCCCAATGCTGTCTCATGTCTTCTCCATGGCCAGATAGGAAATACCACAGCTCAGTTCGGTGAGGTCTGGTCTACCCTCTCTAGCTGGGGCGCCCGGTTCTCACTGGTGCCACCTGGGAGCTGCTTCTCTCAATCTTTTCTGTGATTTTCCTGTTGATCTTTGTAATTTTGTAGCTAAGTGTTAGGCCAGGTTATTGGATCCGAGGTCTCTACAGAGGAAACGCGGGCCTGTAGTGACCCTTGGACCGCTACTGGCGCACATCCGGTTTATTTGCTATAACCGCCACTCGGCTCACTCTTTTCCCCAGCCTCCAATGATGCCGGGTAACTGACGTGTGCAGATGGCCCCATACGTATGAAGGTCCACCACATGTATGGTGTAAATCTAACCTTGCTCGTGGATCGTGATTAGCTTGGGCTATCCCTTCCAAACAGAATCTCCAACGAGCAAGCCATTTCTGTGCGCCGGATCCCTCTCCATGGTATTCCAGCTTCTTCACCAAATGGTCTGCCTGCAAAGCCTCTTTTGTAAACGTAAACCTTCTCTCAGCGCCCAGCGTAGCCGTGCCCAGAGAGACAGGGGGTTTGATTCTCTCTACAGCTGCCTCCTTCAATGCCCAATATCCTGGGCAATAGACCTCAAGAACCTTGCTTCACTCGCCATCAAGGTTTGTATCACCCGTGGAGTCTCCAGACTCAACCATCCAGGTCAGTATGGGCTCATTCAGAGTGACGAAGGACATCTGACCGTACTTCCGGAGGCTGTCATAAGGATATGACTCAGTGATGATTTCTGGCTCCGGGTTGGCTACCTGTGAGGGTCCTGCCTCCCCCATCATCATCTACCGGGCGAACTGATTTGGTCTTATATTTCTCTTTTGGATAGGGGCAACCTCCATTGACTTGTTTGGTTCCTTGGAACTGGCCTTATCTGGAGTCACCCTCTGTATCAGACCTCTCACTTCTCATTTTTTCCTTACTCCTGTGAGGGCTGCAATCCATACCGAGCACCTTTGGTCCTGGTAAATCCTGGGCCTAACTACGAATATTAGATATGACACCGTGGCAATAGATATGACACCTTGCACCTAGAAGCCTCCCAGAAGTAAAATGTCTCTTACATCTAAAGAGAGTTTAAATCTCTCAGAGGCTATTGTAGTGGAACCAAAGGGAAAATGTATGAAGGGTTGGGCAAATATACTCCCCTGTGTTTCTCCATAGGAATAGGTGCCATTATCCTTAAAACCCCAAAGGAGACAGTGTAGGTTAGGCAGTAATATATCCTTGAGAACATATCCCGAAGGAAAATAACAGGTACTGAGTTTACTATGCGTCATAAAACCAGTGCGAGATCTCAAACATACTTATTGCAATGAGGGTCATAGTGTCTGAGCTGAAAACATCGACAGGTGGGGACATAGATTTCTGCATAATTATATACCACAGAAAAGCAGCGATCTTAGATTCTTCATGGTGCCTATAGGGTTCGCTGTAAACACATATCAAGTCACACAAGGGCAGTTATTCCTTTCCACTCACTTTCCTCTCCTCGGGCCTCCACATGCATAGCGCCAAAAGATGTCCCAGTTTAAATGAGACAAGGGTCTTTTGCTGAGGATGAATTAGGAGGAAAAGACCCAAACTTCTCTTTCCAAACAATTATAAATCCAAAATTAAGAGGCTCCAATTGAAGGAAAACAAATTATGGAAAAGGGAAAATAACAGCCCTTTATTAAAAGGTATGTGTGTATTAACAGGAACACGAAAAAAAAACTCAAGTAAAATAACTAAGTAATACTCCTATACCCACCAATAATCCCCTTCAAGAACAAAACTGATAAACCGGCAAAAAAAGAAATAGTTCAATTTCTTGCACCCTTTGGTGCTGTTCCAACCACAGTCAGCAGGGGGCGCCGTCGGGTCACTGGAGATGCAAAATTTGTAATGTCCTGTACCATTCACCAGGTGGCGCTGTTGGGTCACTGAAGGTGTAAAAAACTTGTAGTGTCCTATTATAGTCACCAGGTGGCGCTGTTGGATCACTGAAGGAGTTGAACTTGTAATGTCCAGTGCCCGTCACCAGGTGGCGCTGTTGGATCCTTGGCTGCCACCGGGGGGAGGGGGGAGGGGGGGGGAACAACAGCAATAAAACAGAAAGTTCTCCCAATGGAAGAAAACTCACAAACTTCAGCTGATTAGGGTCCGTTGTAAGCAGAGCTTGTAGTCAGCCAGAGGTGAGCCAAGAGCAGCCGCCAGAAACTCCCCTCCGACAGGAAAAGAAACAAAGGAGCCCGGCAGTGTCTGCAGCCCGCAGCAGCCTCTCACCCCGGCAGTTCGAGAGAGAGAGTCTCCTCCCCCCCCAGCCTCCACCCCCTTCCAGTCACACACCAGCCAACTCCCCCCTTCGTTGTCAAGGAGACAAATCTCCATCGTTAAAGGCTCCGGGTGATTCTTTTGTTCAACTAAAATGGCCCATCACAGAGCACACACACGGGCAGGAGGAAAGGAAAGAAAAATTCTTTGCTAAAAATACGAACTATGACATTCAATTATTGGGACATCTCCCAGTGGTCATGATCATAGTATCAAAAAATACTACTCACTTTTTGCGATCTCTTTGGCCAGTGATGATCAAGGCAATAAATGCAATGACAACCAGACCAATGACCACCCCAAATACGATTAACCAGATGGTGACTGGAGGTTCATAAGGTGCAGCCAGGGTTGGAGGTATGCCCACAAATTCCAGTGTGTTATCATCCAACCTGAAAGCCTCATTGATTCGTCCCCGAGACATCCTGCCACCAAATGCAAATTCAAAGAGTTTCACACATTTATTGGAAAAAAAGAAACAGTTTTCAGTTGTTTTCTAAATCTCCAGTGTGCCAAGCTTCTTCTGAACTGCTCAGTTGAAAAGGCTGCACAGGAGTTACTGCTAAACCCATATTGCTTCTGCCATGGGGTGGTGAGCGTACAACCACAGAAAACCCTTAACCTGTTGCGGCTTCACTGACATGTTCAGACACTGCATGAACTCTTAAACTCAGTCTTAACATTTATCAAAATGAGGCAAACAACCTTGTAGTCTCCCTCTCTATTTGCATTTTGCTCTTCATTCTCTTTACCCTAAGTTTCTTGGCTATCCAAAAGTGTCTTAGATATGTGGCATAAAACCACAGCTTTGACTTTTTCTTACCTGTTTCCCCGCTACAGTCTTATGCAGTTTTGATTTTTGTGTTTTTCACTGCCCTAAACACCCTTTCCCTGGTGTATCTTCTGTGCCCTGTTTTTCCCTGAACTTCCACATCTGCTATTGAGTGCTAACCGACAGTGACTTTCAAAGCCATATTCTTCTTCCTTGGTTCACCAACTTATCTGACTGCTTTCTCAACCCCATCTCATGTTGCTGCTGCTTTTAGATTTTGCCCTCTTCTTTTCTCACTGTACATTATTCATGTTCATCTGCAGAGTTGCAGTTTATTCTATCATTTTGGTAGCAATGACTTACAGCAGTATCACACTGTGCTATAAAAGAGCTGTTCATTGACCTGTAAGTGGGAATTGGCTCTTGCTCTGACCTCTTCTGTATAATTAAATACATCTGGCTGTCCTCTAGTATGCCATTGTTCTGGAGTCCTTGCTAACAATAATTCCTTCACTGAATTTTCACTAATGAGAGGAAGAAAACACATGTGCTGGCAAGGTATGACGATATGAGATGTGTTATGGTAATTTTACAAGCCCCCTGAAGCATTTTACATTGGCTGTTGTCCAAGACACATCAGATAGATGGAGTGTTTTCTTTCTGTCATAACAGTTCTCATCCTAGTTTCTCTCATCCCACTATTACAATTTTAACTACAGAATTGACTTTCTTGTCACCCCTTCTGCCTCAGCTGACTTGAGCACTGCTTTCCTTTCCACACTTTCATCTGATTGTTTTGTTGGTTTGGTTATTTTTCCCAGAGAGGAAAATCTCACCTGATGGCATTTTCCACGTCAGCTTTGGGCACAATATCACTGATATTACCTGGCATGCTGACAGTAAGATAGAAAGAGATTCTTTGTGTCTGTTCTCCGACATGAATGTCTGTAATCCTGAAGGAGAAACAGAAGAGAAAGGTTACCTTTATTGTTAAGATACACTAACTTTAAATTCAGGCAAGTGAACACTTGAGTTTGATTGGCAGTACCAGGGGCTTAGTTTATGCTGAGGGAATACTTCTAGTGACATCAGCTGGGAAGTTAAATCAATTTTCCTGACAGAATTTCTTTTTCTACGTGCTAATTTCTAACTTTAGTTGGAGAGAATCTACTCCATACCTAAGGCAATCCTTGTGTAATTTTCCTCAGCACATAATCACCTGCAGAGCAGAAAGGGTTTGGGATTGGTCTTATGAATGAGGTGATATATGAAGTACCAAGTGGAAAAAAAGTCTTCTTCCTTATTTTCTGCTGGGAGTAGATTCTAGATACTACATGACTGATGTTCTATAAAGTAATATCTAGATATTACATGATTGATGTTCTATAGAATAGTATCTAATAGCTTAAGTAGATAGCTTCTGGAAATTTTTGAAGATACTTAATAAAAGGGTTGGTTTTCATACCAAAATCAATTTCATGTGAAAGATT
>NW_026088283.1:0-15558 GCF_022539395.1 Myiozetetes cayanensis
CCCCAGTCCCCCAGTGTCCCCAGTCCCTCCCAGTCCCTCCCAGTCCCCCAGTGCCTCCCAGTCCCTCCCAGTCCCTCCCCAGTCCCTCCCAGTTCCCCCAGTCCCTCCCAGTTCCCCAGTCCCCAGCACCTTGGTGGGGCCCAGGCCCCTCGTCCCAGGTCCAGGTTGAGGGTTCCCAGTCCCTCAGTGTTCCCAGTCCCCCTCCCAGTGCCCCAGCACCTTGTTGAGTCAGAGCCCCTCGTCCCAGACCCAGGGTTGAAGAGGGTTCCCCAGTCCCTCCCAGTCCCTCCCAGTCCCTCCCAGTTCCCCCAGCACCTCGGTCGAGGGCCAGTAGCCCCTGCGTCCCAGGCAGGGTTGAAGGGTTCCCCAGTCCCTCCCAGTCCCTCCCAGTGTTCCCAGTTCCCCCAGCACCTTGTTGAGTTCGAGGCCCTCGTCCCAGGACGGGGTTGAAGGAGTTCCCCAGTCCCTCCCAGTGTTCCCAGTGCCCCCAGTCCCCCAGCACCTTGTTGAGGGACAGGCCCCTCGTCCCAGACGAGGGTTGAAGGGTTCCCAGTCCCCCCAGTCCCTCCCAGTGTTCCCAGTTCCCCCAGTCCCCCCAGCACCTTGTTGAGGACGAGCCCCTCGTCCCAGGCAGGGTTGAAGAGGTTCCCCAGTCCCTCCCAGTCCCTCCCAGTTCCCCAGTTCCCCAGCACCTTGTTGAGGACGGGCCCCTCGTCCCAGACGGGGTTGAAGGGGTTCCCAGTCCCTCCCAGTCCCTCCCAGTCCCTCCCAGTTCCCCCAGCACCTTGTTGAGGCCGAGCCCCTCGTCCCAGACGGGGTTGAAGGGGTTCCCCAGTCCCTCCCAGTCCCTCCCAGTCCCCCCAGTTCCCCCCAGCACCTTGTTGAGGACGAGCCCCTCGTCCCAGACGGGGTTGAAGGGGTTCCCCAGTCCCTCCCAGTGTTCCCAGTCCCCCCAGCACCTTGTTGAGTTTGAGCCCCTCGTCCCAGACGGGGTTGAAGGGGTTCCCCAGTCCCTCCCAGTCCCTCCCAGTGTTCCCAGTTCCCAGTCCCCCCAGCACCTTGTTGAGTTTGAGCCCCTCGTCCCAGACGGGGTTGAAGGGGTTCCCCAGTCCCTCCCAGTGTTCCCAGTGCCCCCAGTGCCCCCAGCACCTTGTTGAGGACAGGCCCCTCGTCCCAGGAGCGAGGTTGAAGGGTTCCCAGTCCCTCCCAGTCCTCCCAGTGTTCCCAGTTCCCCAGTCCCTCCAGCACCTTGTTGAGGACGGGCCCCTCGTCCCAGACGAGGGTTGAAGGGGTTCCCAGTCCCTCCCAGTGTTCCCAGTTCCCCAGTTCCCCCAGCACCTTGTTGAGGACGAGGCCCCTCGTCCCAGACGGGAGTTGAAGGGGTTCCCAGTCCCTCCCAGTCCCTCCCAGTTCCCCCAGTTCCCCCCAGCACCTTGTTGAGGACGAGCCCCTCGTCCCAGACCGGGATTGAAGGGGTTCCTCAGTCCCTCCCAGTCCCTCCCAGTGTTCCTCCCAGTTCCCCCAGCACCTTGTTGAGGGCCAGGCCCCTGCGTCCCAGACGGGAGTTGAAGGGTCCCCAGTCCCTCCCAGTCCCTCCCAGTGTTCCCAGTCCCCCAGCACCTTGTTGAGGGCCAGGCCCCTCGTCCCAGACGGGGTGAAGGGGTTCCCAGTCCCTCCCAGTCCCTCCCAGTGTTCCCAGTTCCCCAGTTCCCCAGCACCTTGTTGAGTTTGAGCCCCTGCGTCCCAGACAGGAGTTGAAGGGTTCCCAGTCCTCCAGTCCCTCCCAGTGTTCCCAGTCCCTCCCAGTCCCCCAGTACCTTGTTGAGGACGAGGCCCCTCGTCCCAGGCGGGAGTTGAAGGGTTCCCAGTCCCTCCCAGTGTTCCCAGTGTTCCCAGTCCCCCAGCACCTTGTTGAGGGCGAGGCCCCTCGTCCCAGGCGAGGGGTTGAAGGGGTTCCCCAGTCCCTCCCAGTGTTCCCAGTTCCCCAGTTCCCCCAGCACCTTGTTGAGGGCGAGGCCCCTCGTCCCAGACGAGGGTTGAAGGGGTTCCCCAGTCCCTCCCAGTGCCTCCCAGTCCCTCCCAGTCCCCCAGCACCTTGTTGAGGGCGAGCCCCTCGTCCCAGACAGGGGTTGAAGGGGTTCCCAGTCCCTCCCAGTCCCTCCCAGTTCCCGTTCCCCAGTCCCCCAGCACCTTGTTGAGGGCGAGCCCCTCGTCCCAGACGGGGTTGAAGGGGTTCCCAGTCCTCCCAGTCCCTCCCAGTCCCCTCCCAGTGTTCCCAGTTCCCCAGCACCTTGTTGAGGGCGAGGCCCCTCGTCCCAGACGGGGCTGAAGGGGTTCCCCAGTCCCTCCCAGTCCCTCCCAGTGTTCCCAGTTCCCCAGTCCCCCAGCACCTTGTTGAGGTGAGGCCCCTCGTCCTAGACGGGGTTGAAGGGTTCCCAGTCCTCCCAGTCCTCCAGTCCCTCCCAGTGTTCCCAGTTCCCCAGCACCTTGTTGAGTTCGAGCCCCTCGTCCCAGACGGGGTTGAAGGGGTTCCAGTCCTCCCAGTGTTCAGTTCCCCAGCACCTTGTTGAGGCCGAGGCCCCTCGTCCCAGACGGGGTTGAAGGGTTCCCAGTCCCTCCCAGTGTTCCCAGTTCCCCCAGTCCCCCCAGCACCTTGTTGAGTTCGAGCCCCTCGTCCCAGACGGGGTTGAAGGGGTTCCCTTGGCTCGTCCTGGTGCGGAACCTCCGGCGGGTGTCGATGGGGAGCCCGAAAACCTCGAGCTCCACAAACACCGGCCGAGCGGTGCTGAGAGGAACTGCCCCGAAATCACCTGAAACTACCCAAAAATGAGGTCTCAAAAATGGGATTTACAGCCCAAAAATCGAACCTGCAGCTCAAAACACCCCTCAGCGCGATCTGACAGGAACTGACCAGAAATCACCTGAAATGAGCCCAAAAATGGGATTTACAACTCAAAAAATGGGATTTACAGCCCCAAAAATGGGGATTACACCCAAAAATCAACCTCGAGCTCCACAAACACCCCCGAGCGTCGATCGGACAGGAACTGACCCGAAATCACCTGAAACGAGCCCAAAATAACCCCAAAAATGGGATTTATAACCCAAAAATGGGATTTATAACCCCAAAAATCAACCTCGAGCTCCACAAACACCCCCGAGCGTCGATCGGACAGAAACTGACCAGAAATAACCTGGAATGAGACCAAAAATGGGAATTATAGCAAAAAAAATGGGATTTACAGCCCAAAAAATGGGATTTATAACCCCAAAAATGGGATTTACAGCTCCACAAACACCCCCGAGCGGCGGTCTGAGAGAAACTGACCCGAAATCACCTGAAATTACACCAAAAATGGGAATTATAGAAAAAAAAATGGGATTTACAGCCCCAAAAATGGGATTTACAGCTCCACAAACACCCCCGAGCGGCGATCACAGAGGAACTGACCCGAAATCACCTGGAATGAGACAAAAAAAATGGGAATTATAGAAAAAAAAATGGGAATTACACCCAAAAATCAACCTCGAGCTCCACAAACACCCCCGAGCGGCGGTCTGAGAGAAACTGACCCGAAATCACCTGAAATTACACCAAAAATGGGAATTATAGAAAAAAAAATGGGATTTACAGCAAAAAAAATGGGATTTATAACCCCAAAAAATGGGGATTACAGCTCCACAAACACCCCTGAGCGGCGCTCGGACAGGAACTGCCCCGAAATCACCTGGAATGACACCAAAAATGGGATTTATAACCCCAAAAATGGGATTTACAGCAAAAAAAATGGGATTTACAGCTCCACAAACACCCCCGAGCGCCGGTCCGAGAGGAACTGACCCGAAATCACCTGGAACGAGCCCAAAATAACCCCAAAAATGGGATTTACAGCCCAAAAATGGGATTTACAGCCCAAAAAATGGGATTTACAGCTCCACAAACACCCCCTGAGCGGTGATCCGACAGAACTGTTTCTGTCCCTGGGGGTCCCTGGCTGTTTTTGGGGGTTCCCTGTCCATTTTTTGGGGGTCCCTGGCTGTGTTTGGGGCTCACCTGGACGTGCAGGCTGTTTTGGGGTGTTTTTTGGGGGTCCCTGGGGGTCCCTGGCTGTTTTTGGGGGTTCCCTGTCCATTTTTTGGGGTGTTTTTGGCTGTTTTTGGGGTGTTTTTGGCTGTTTTTGGGCTCACCTGGACGTGCAGGGTGTTTTTGGGGTGTTTTTGGGGTGTTTTTGGCTGTTTTTGGGGTGTTTTTGGCTGTTTTTTGCTCACCTGGACGTGCAGGGTGGTTTTGGGGTGTTTTTGGGGGTTCCCTGTCCATTTTTGGGGTGTTTTTGGGTGGTTTTGGCTGTTTTTGGGGCTCACCTGGACGTGCAGGGTGTTTTTGGGGTGTTTTGGGGTTCCCTGTCCATTTTTGGGGTGGTTTTTGGCTGTTTTTTGCTCACCTGGACGTGCAGGGTGGTTTTGGGGTGGTTTTGGGGTGTTTTTGGGGGGTTTTTGGGGGGTTTTTGGGGGTCCCTGGCTGTTTTTGGGCTCACCTGGACGTGCAGGGTGTTTTTGGGGTGTTTTTGGGGTGTTTTTGGGGTGTTTTTGGCTGTTTTTGGCTGTTTTGGCTGTTTTTGGGGTGTTTTGGGTATTTTTTGCTCACCTGGACGTGCAGGGTGTTTTTGGGGTGTTTTTGGGGTGTTTTTGGCTGTTTTTGGCTGTTTTTGGCTGTTTTTGGGGTGTTTTGGGTATTTTTTGCTCACCTGGACGTGCAGGGTGTTTTTGGGGGTTCCCTGTCCATTTTTGGGGTGTTTTTGGGTGTTTTTGGGGTGTTTTTGGGGTGTTTTTGGCTGTTTTTGGGGTGTTTTGGGTGTTTTTGGCTCACCTGGACGTGCAGGGTGTTTTTGGGGTGGTTTTTGGGGTGTTTTTGGCTGTTTTTGGGGTGTTTTGGGGGTCCCTGTGCTCACCTGGACGTGCAGGGTGTTGGCCACGATCCCGTCCAGCCTCTCCTCGGCGAAGGGGTCGAAGGTTTTGTGCGGGCGCCGCAGCGGCTCCGGCTTGAGCAGAAACCCCGAGCGCCCGTTGGCCTCGAACAGGCCCAGGTTCAGCTGCAGGGGACATCTGGGGGTACAGGGGGTCAGGGGGTCAGGGGGTCAGGGGGTCATTTGGGTCTGGGGGCACAGGGGGTCAGGGCACGTCTGGGGGGCACAGGGGGCTCCGGCAGGCAGAAGCCCGAGCGCCCGTTGGCCTCGAACAGCCCCAGGTTCAGCTGCAGGGGGACATCTGGGGGCACAGGGGGTCAGGGGTCATTTGGGTCTGGGGGCACAGGGGAGTCTGGGGGCACAGAGGGGTCAGGGGGTCATTTGGGTCTGGGGGGCACAGGGGGTCATTTGGGTCTGGGGGCACAGGGGGCTCGGCAGAGCAGAAACCCCGAGCGCCCGTTGGCCTCGAACAGGCCCAGGTTCAGCTGCAGGGGGACGTCTGGGGGGCACAGGGGGGTCAGGGGGGTCTGAGGGGTCAGGGGGCACAGAGACCCTGGTTCAGCTGCAGGGGATGTCTGGGGGGTCATTTGGGTCAGGGGGTCATTTGGGTCAGGGGCACAGAGGGGCCCGTTGGCCTCGAACAGCCCAGGTTCAGCTGCAGGGGGATGTCTGGGGGGCACAGGGGGTCAGGGGGTCTGGGGGCACAGGAACCTCAAACAGCCCCTGGTTCAGCTGCAGGGGGATGTCTGGGGATGGGGGGACACAGGGGGGTCAGGGGGCACAAAACCTCAAACAGGCCCAGGTTCAGCTGCAGGGGGCACGTCTGGGGGGTCAGGGGGGTCAGGGGGTCTGGGGGGCACAGAGGGGCCTGTTGGCCTCGAACAGGCCCTGGTTCAGCTGCAGGGGATGTCTGGGGGGCACAGGGAGGTCAGGGAGTCAGGGGGCACAAGGGGGGCACAGAGACCTCGAACAGGCCCAGGTTCAGCTGCAGGGGCACATCTGGGGGCACAGGGGGGCTCAGGTGAGTCCCAGGTGACCCCACGTGTGTTTTTGGGGCAGGGGGCTCACCCAGGCTCTGGAAGTTGAGGGCTGCCATGTGCACCCCATGGGTGGGCTGGGGCTGGGAGGGGCTCAGGTGACCCCAGGTGACCCCAGGTGACCCCAGGTGGTCCCAGGTGATCCCAGGTGATCCCAGGTGTATTTTGGGGCAGGGGGGGCTCACCCAGGCTCTGGAAGTTGAGGGCTGCCATGTGCACCCCATGGGTGGGCTGGGGCAGGGAGGGGCTCAGGTGACCCCAGGTGTGTTTTGGGGCAGGGAGGGGGCTCAGGTGACCCCAGGTGTGTTTTTGGGGCAGGAGGGGCTCACCCAAGCTCTGGAAGTTGAGGGCTGCCATGTGCACCCCGGCGTTCCAGAAGAGCTGGGGGTGGAAGTTGGAGGAGTCCACGCGGGTCCCCTTGGGATAAACCCGGCTCAGCTGCCTCTTGTTGTACCTGAGGCTCGTCAAGGGCCACCTGACGGCTCCTGGAGCCCTTAAAACCCCCCCAAAATACACCTGGAGCCCTTAAAACCCCCCCAAAACACACCTGGAGCCCCTAAACACCCCCCAGAACTCACCCAGGAGCACCTAAATCCACCCAAAAACCCCTCAAAATACACCTGGAGCCCTTAAACCCCCCCCAAAACACACCTGACACCTGGGCCTTAAAACCCCAAATACACCTGGAGCCCTTAAAACCCCCAAAACACACCTGGAGCCCCAAACACCTCCAAAACACACCTGGAGCCCCAAACACCCCCAAAACACACCTGGAGCCCCTAAACACACCCCAAAACTCACCTGGGCCCTAAGCACCCCCACAAACACCTGAGCCCCAAACACCCCCCAAAACACACCTGGAGCCCCTAAACACCCCCCAAAACACACCTGGAGCCCCCAAACACCCCCCAAAATACACCTGGAGCCCCCAAACCCCCCCCAAAACACACCTGGAGCCCCCAAACACCCCCCAAAACACACCTGGAGCCCCCAAACACCCCCCAAAACTCACCTGGAGCCCCCAAACACCCCCCAAAACTCACCTGGAGCCCTTAAACACCCCCCAAAACACACCTGGAGCCCCCAAACACCCCCCAAAACTCACCTGGAGCCCCCAAACACCCCCCAAAACTCACCTGGAGCCCCAAACACCCCCAAAACACACCTGGAGCCCTAAACACCCCCCAAAATACACCTGGAGCCCCCAAACACCCCCCAAAATACACCTGGAGTCCTCAAACACCCCCCAAAACTCACCTGGAGCCCTTAAACACCCCCAAACTCACCTGGAGCCCCTAAACACCCCCAAAACTCACCTGGGTCCTTAAACACCCCCCAAAATACACCTGGAGCCCTTAAACACCCCCCAAAACTCACCTGGAGCCCCAGAACTCACCCAGGAGCACCTACATCCACCCAAACACCCTCCAAAATACACCTGGAGCCCTTAAACACCCCCCAAAATAAACCTGGAGCCCTTAAACACCCCCCAAAACTCACCTGGAGCCCCCAAACACCCCCCAAAATACACCTGGGAGACCCCAAATCCACCTAAATATACCCCAAAATACACCTGGAGCCCTTAAACACCCCCCAAAACACACCTGGGAGACCCCAAATCCACCTAAATATACCCCAAAATGCACCTGGAGCCCTTAACGCCCCCAAACTGATCTGGGAGCACCAGGACCCTTAAACATCCCCCAAAACTCACCTGGAGCCCTTAAACACCCCCCAAAACTGACCTGGCCCCCACCTGAGCTCCCTGAGGCTCCTGGAGTCCCTCCCAAAACCTCCCCAGACCCCCAACCCAACCCCTCTCGCAGCCCCTCAAACCCCCTGAGTCTCCCCACAAAAAAACCCCCAAAACTCCTCCCCCCGCCCCCTCCCCTTCTGGGAGTCCCCAAATTTGGATACTCCACGAACTCGAGGGGGCTCTTGGTGAGCTGCTCCAGCCCCTTCGTCTCCACGAAGGACGACATCTCAAAGCTCTTGTTGCGCTCTGGGGGGGCCCAAAATCATCCCAGGAACCCCAAAATCATCCCAGGATACCCCAAAATCATCCCGGGACACCCAAAAACCACCCTGGAACCCCAAAATCACCCCAGGAACCCCAAATCATCCCAGGAACCCCAAATCATCCCAGGAACCCCCAAAAATCACCCAGGAACCCCAAATCATCCCAGGAACCCCAAAAATCACCCCAGGAACACCAAAATCGCCCCAGGAACCCCCAAAATCACCCTGGGAACCCCCAAATCATCCCAGGAACCCCCAAAATCACCCTGGGACAACCCAAAATCACCCCGGGAACCCCCAAAATCACCCTGGGACACCCAAAACCACCCCGGGAACCCCAAAATCACCCTGGGACACCAAAAAACCACCCTGGGACAACCAAAAATCACCCTGGAAACCCCAAAATCACCCCGGGAACCACCAGAATCGCACCAGGACACCCAAAAACCACCCTGGGAACCCCAAAATCATCACAGGAACCCCAAAATCACCCCAGGGACCCCCAAATCACTCACCAGGACACCCCAAACCACCCCAAACCCCCTCAGGACCCCCAAACCCCCTCAGAACCCCCAAACCCCCAGAGAACCCCAAACCCCCTCAGGACCCCCAAAATCCCCCACTCACTCTGGGCCACCTGGAAGGATTTGAACTTGACGGGCTCAATGTAGGTGACCAGGTTGGACATCTCCTCAGTGGCCCTCACCTCGCTGCTGGCCGTGCCCTGACCCCAAAAAACATTCCTGGGGACCCCAAAAACCACAGAGACACCCCCAAAAAACATCCTGGGCACCCCCAAAACCCCCAAACCCCTCCAGGGACCCCAAAAACCCCCCCAGGGACCCCCAAATCCCCCAGGTTGGACATCTCCTCAGTGGCCCTGACCTCGCTGCTGGCCGTGCCCTGACCCCAAAAACACCTCAGGGGACCCCAAAACCACAGAGACACCCCCAAAAAACATTCCTGGGGACCCCAAAAACCCCCAGGGACCCCAAAAACCCCCCCAGGGACCCCCAAATCCCCCAGGTTGGACATTTCCTCAGTGGCCCTCACCTCGCTGCTGGCCGTGCCCTGACCCCAAAAAACATTCCTGGGGACCCCAAAAACCCCCAGGGACCCCAAAAACCCACCCAGGGACCCCAAAAACCCACCCAGGGACCCCCAAATCCCCCCAGGTTGGACATTTCCTCAGTGGCCCTGACCTCGCTGCTGGCCGTGCCCTGACCCCAAAAAACATCCTGGGCACCCCCAAAAACCCCCAGAGACCCCCAAAAAAACATCCAGGGACCCCAAAAACCCACCCAGGGACCCCCAAATCCCCCAGGTTGGACATCTCCTCAGTGGCCCTCACCTCGCTGCTGGCCGTGCCCTGACCCCAAAAACACCTCAGGGGACCCCAAAAACCACAGAGACCCCCAAAAAAACATCCAGGGACCCCAAAACCCCAAACCCCCAGAGACCCCAAAAAACCCCCAGGGACCCCAAATCCCCAGGTTGGACATTTCCTCAGTGGCCCTCACCTCGCTGCTGGCCGTGCCCTGACCCCAAAAAACATTCCTGGGGACCCCAAAACCACCCAGAGACCCCCCCAAACCCCCCAGGGACCCCAAAAACATCCAGGGACCCCAAAAACACTCCTGGGGACCCTAAACCTCCCCTAAACCCCACTCAAGGATCCCAAAACCCCGCCCAGGGACCCCCTAAAACCCTCCCAACTCCTCCAAGAAAGGGATGACAAAAATCCCCAGGGATGCCCCAAAAATCCCCCAAAAATCCCCAAAACCCCCAGGCCCCCAAAAACCTCGTCCGTCGTCGGCTTCTTCATCTCAGGGGCTCCTCCTCCTCCTCCTCCTCACTGTCGGCCTCACGCGGTCTGGGGGGACCCAAAACCCCAGGGACCCCAAAATCACCCCTGGGACCCAAAATCCCCCAAAACCCCCCCAGGACCCCAAAATCACCCCTGGGATCCCAAAATCACCCCAGGACCCCAAAATCCCTCCTGGGACCCCAAAATCACCCCCTGGGACCCCAAAACCCCGGGGACCCAAAATCACCCTCGGGACCCCAAAATCACCCCAGGACCCCAAAACCCCCAGGACCCCAAACCCCGGGACCCCAAAATCACCCCTGGGACCCCAAAATCACCCCTGGGACCCCAAAATCACCCTGAGACCCCAAAATCCCCCAAAGCCCCCAGGACCCCAAAATCACCCCCAGGACCCCAAAATCCCTCCTGGGACCCCAAAAACCCCAGGGCCCCAAAATCACCCTGGGACCCCAAAATCCCCCAAGACCCCAAAATCACCCCTGGGATCCCAAAATCCCTCCTGGGACCCCAAAATCCCTCCCAAACCCCAAAACCCCTCGGGACCCTAAAATCACCCTGGGACCCCAAAGCCCCCAGGATCCCAAAATCACCCCAGGACCCCAAAATCCTCCTGGGACCCAAAGCCCCCAGGACCCCAAAATCCCCAGGACCCCAAATTCCCCCAAACTCACCGATGGATTTTGGGGCTCCCCAGCGCTGCCCCCTGATCCTCCCCGTTTGGGGACCCCAGCTCAGGGGGCCTGGGAGAAAGGGGGGTCAGAGACCCCAAAAACATGGGGGGGTCAGGGGACCCAAAACCCAGGGGAGAGGTCAGGGAGGTCAGAGACCCCAAAGACCCATGGGGGTCATGGGGACCCCAAAAACACAGGGGGTCAGGGGGACCCAAAACTACAGGGAGGGGTCAGGAGGGGTCAGGGGACCCCAAAGCCAGGGGAGGGGTCAGGGGACCCAAAAAACAGGGAGGGGTCAGGGGGACCCCAAACCCAGGGGAGAGGTCAGGGGGGACCCCAAAAGCCAGGGGGGTCGGGGACCCCAAAGAGCATGGAGGAGGGTCACGGGGTCAGGGACCCAAAAGCATGGGGGGTAGGGGGACCCAAAACCAGGGGAGGGGTCAGAGGGTCCAGAGGGGACCCCAAGACCCAGGGGGAGGTCAGGGGGACCCCAAAACCCAGGGGAGGGGTCAGGGGACCCCAAAACCTAGGGGGCTCCCCTGAAGGTCGGGGGTCAGGGGAAGTTTTGGGGTCAGGGGTGTTTTGGGGTTTCAGGTTGTTTTTGGGTACCGTTAGTTTTGGGGCATGGGGAGTGTTTTGGGGGTTTCAGGGTGGAGTTTTGGGAGTTTCAGGAGTGTTTGGGGGTGTTTTTAGGGTGTTTTGGGGTTGTTTTTGGGGTTTCAGGGGGGTTGTTTTTGGGGTACCATTGGTTTTGGGGTGCGGGGGGTGTTTTGGGGGGTTTCAGGGGTGGGTTTTGGGGTTGTTTTGGGGTTTCAGGGGGTGTTTTGGGGTGTTTTTGGGGTTGTTTTGGGGTTTCAGGGGTTGTTTTTTGGGTACCATTGGTTTTGGGGTGTGAGGGGTGTTTTGGGGTGTTTTTGGGGTGTTTTTGGGGTGTTTTTGGGGTTGTTTAGGGGTTTCAGGGGGGTTGTTTTTGGGGTTTAAGGGTTTGTTTTTGGGGTACCGTTGGTTTTGGGGCGTGAGGGGTGTTTTGGGGTTTCAGGGTGGTTTTGGGAGTTGTTTCTGGGGTTTCAGGGTTGTTTTTGGGGGTACCGTTGGTTTTGGGGCGTGGGGGGTGTTTTGGGGGTTTCAGGGGTGTGTTGGGTTGTTTTTGGGGTTTCAGGGTTTGTTTTTGGGTACCATTGCTTTTGGGGCGTGGGGGGTGTTTTGGGGGTTTCAGAGGTGTGTTTTGGGGGTTGTTTTGGGGGTTTCAGGGGTGGTTTTGGGGTTGTTTGGGGTTTCAGGGGTTGTTTTTGGGGTACCATTGGTTTTGGGGCGTGGGGGGTCCCCCCTCGGGCGCCGTTTCTTGTTCTTGATGAGGATCCGGCCCAGCAGGTCCTGGGGGCTGGGCAGGGGCACCCCCGGCTCCAGCTGCACCCCAAAAATCAGGAGGTCCCTATAGCCCACCGAGCCCCCAAACCCCCTGAACCCCCAAACCCCCAAACCCCCAAACCGCCCCCATCGCGCCCTGGGGGTGGGCAGAGGCACCCCCGGCTCAGCTGCCCCAAAATCAGGGGGATTGGGGGTCCCATAACCCCACCAGGCCCCTGAACCCCCTGAACCCCTGAACCCCCTGAACCCCCAAACCGCCCCCATCGCCCCTGGAGCTGGGCAGAGGCACCTCGGCTCAGCTGCACCCCAAAAATCAGGGGGTCCCCATAGAGCCCCCAAACCCCCTGGACCCCCTAAACCCCCTGAACCCCCAAACCGCCCCCCATCACCCCTGAGGTCCGGGCAGAGGCACCCCAACTCCAGCTGCCCCAAAAATCAGGGGGGTCCCCATAACCCCACGAGCCCCTAAACCCCTGAACCCCAGACCTGAACCCCCAAGCCGCCCCCATCGCCCCTGGGGTCTGGGCAGAGGCACCCCAGCTCCAGCTGCACCCCAAAAATCGGGGGTCATAGAGGTCCCCATAACCCCATGAGCCCCCAAGCCCTCTAAACCGCCCCCATCGCCCCTGGGCCAGACAGGGCACCCCGGCTCCAGCTGCACCCCAAAAATCAGGGGGTCCCACAAGCCCAGGGAACCCCAAACCCTCCCCCAGCCCCCAAACTGCCCCAGACCCTCCCAGCCCCTCCTGTTCCCCCAAATCCCCCTCCCAGCCCCCCCAAACTGCCCCCAGACCCTCCCAACCCCCAAATCCCCCTCCCAAACCCCCTGTTCCCCCAAATCCCCTCCCAGCCCCCCAGCTGCCCCAGACCCTCCCAACCCCCAAATCCCCCTCCCAACCCCCTGTTCCCCCAAACCTCCCCCAGACCCCCAAACTGCCCCAGACCCTCCCAAACCCTCCTAGCCCCCAAATTTCCCCCTACCCCCTAAATTCCCCCAGCCCCCAAATTGCCCCCAGCCCCCAAATTCCCCTGGCCTCCAAATTGCCCCCAGCCCCCAAATTTCCCTCCCAGCCCCCAAATTCCCCCAGCCCAAATTCCCCAGCCCCCAAATTTTCCCCAAATTCCCCAGCCCCCAAATTCCCCCTAGCCCCCAAAGCCCCCAAATTGCCCCCAGCCTCCCAGCCCCCAAATTCCCCCAGCCCCTGAATTCCATCCCCAGCCCCCAAATTCCCCTCAGCCCCCAAATTTCCCCAGCCCCAAAGCCCCCGGCCCTCAAATTTCCCTCCAGCCCCCAAATTCCCCCAGCCTCCCAGCCCTCCCAGCCCCTCCCAAATTTCCCCCTGACCCCTAAATTCCAGCCCCCAAATTCCCCCTCCAGCCCCCAAATGTCCCCCAGCCCCCAAATTCCCCCAGTTCCCAAATTTCCCCATGCCCCTAAATTCCCCAGCTCAATTCCTCCCCAGCCCCTGAATTCCATCCCCAGCCCCCAAATTGCCCCCTGGCCTAGATTCCTCCCCAGACCCCCAAATTGCCCCTCTGGCTCCCCAAAGCCCCCAAATTCCCCCAGCCCCCAGCCCCCAGCCCACCGGGTACTTGTCGAGGGCTGTGTCAGGAAGGCGGCCCGAAGATGCTCCGACAATGCTCGGCCATCTTCGCCTGCTGCTCGCCCTGGGGATTTGGGGGCTGAAGAGATTCTGAGGGGCTGAGAGTGACCCTAAACCCCAACGGCCCCCAGTTTGGGACCCCCAGGCCCGGTTTGGGGGGACAAAGGAGGGTTTGGGGTCCTGGGGGGTTTTGGGGTCCCCAGAGTTTGGGGTCAGGGGTTTGGGGTGAGCACAGGGGGTTTGGGGGTCCTGGGGTTTTGAGGATCCCCAGAGGGTTTGGGGGTCCTGAGGAGGTTTTGGGGGTCCTGAGGTCCCAGAGGTTTTGGGGAGTCCCCAGGGGTTTTGGGGTGCCCCAGAGGGTTTTGGGGCTCCCAGGAGGTTTTGGGGTCCTGGGGGTTTTGGAGGTCCCAGGGGAGGTTTTGGGGGTCCTGGGAGGTTTGGGGTCCCAGTGGGGTTTGGGGTGAGCACAGTGGGGTTTTGGGGTCCCAGGGAAGGTTTGGGGGTCCTGAGGGTTTTGAGGGTCCTGGGAGGTTTTGGGGCTCCCCAGGGGTTTGGGGTCCTGGGCAGGTTTGGGGCTCCCCAGCAGGGTTTGGGGGTGAGCACAGGGGCTTTTGGGGTCCCAGGGGGATTTGGGGTCCTGAGGGGGTTTGGAGGTCCCAAGGGGGTTTGGGGTCCCAGGGAGGTTTTGGGGGCTCCCCAGGGGGTTTGAGGTTCCCCAGCGGAGGTTTGGGGTGAGCACAGGGGGTTTGGGGTCCGGGACGTTTTGGGTTCCCCAGGGAGGTTTTGGGGTCCCCAGGGGGGTTTTGGGTTCCCCAGGGGGGTTTTGGGGGTCCCAGGGGGTTTTGGGGGTCCCAGGAGGTTTTGGGACTCCCAGGAGGTTTTGGGGTCCCAGGGAGGTTTGGGGGTCCCATGGGAGTTTTGGGGGTCCCAGGGGGGTTTTGGGGTCCCAGGGGGGTTTGGGGATCCTGAGGAGGTTTTGGGGGTCCCCAGGGGGGCTTTGGGGTCCCGTGGGGGTTCGGGGGCCCCCCAGATTTTGGGACTCACGAGTCCACGTGGTTCTCGAAGGACAAAATCACCGGGAACGGCGACGTCTTGAAGGCGCTTTCGGCGATGGCCTCGATCACCTCCTGCCACCCCAAAAACGGCTCAGGGGACCCCAAAAACGGCTCAGGGACCCCAAAAACTGCTCAGGGACCCCAAAAACAGCTCAGGGGACCCCAAAAACAGCTCAGGGGACCCCAAAACCCACTCAGGGACCCCAAAACTGACTCAGGGATCCCAAAAACTGCTCAGGGACCCCAAAAACAGCTCAGGGGACCCCAAAACCGGCTCAGGGACCCCAAAACCGGCTCAGGGACCCCAAAAACAGCTCAGGGACCCCAAAAACTGCTCAGGGACCCCAAAACCAGCTCAGGGACCCCAAAACCTGCTCAGGGACCCCAAAACCGGATCAGGGACCCCAAAACCCGCTCAGGGACCCCGAAACCTGCTCAGGGACCCCAAAACTGGCTCAGGGGACCCCAAAACCTGCTCAGGGACCCCAAAACCGGATCAGGGACCCCAAAAACGGCTCAGGGGACCCCAAAACCCACTCAAGGACCCCAAAACTGACTCAGGGGACCCCAAAACCGGCTCAGGGGGGACCCAAAACCCGCTCAGGGGACCCCAAAACCCGCTCAGGGGACCCCAAAACCGGATCAGGGGACCCCAAAACCCGCTCAGGGGACCCCAAAACCGGATCAGAGGACCCCAAAACCGACTCAGGGACCCCAAAACCGGCTCAGGGGACCCTGAAACCGGCTCGAGGGGCTCTGGGGGACCCGGGGGGGTTTGGGGACCCCCCAAGTTCTGGGGGTGCCCCTCGAAGGGGCTCTGGGTGGTCGTGGTGAAGATGGGGGGGGGTGCTGGGATTTGGGGGTTCTGTGGGGTCAGGGTGGGTTCTGTGGGGTCGGGGTCAGTTTTGGGGTGCCAGGGTCAGTTTTGGGGAGCTGGGGGGGATTTTGGGGTCTCACCTTGAAGGGGATCTCGGTGGTCATGGTGAAGCCATGGGTGATGAAAGGCTGGGGG